>NW_005871465.1:0-14838 GCF_000147115.1 Myotis lucifugus | reverse complement strand
GAACAAAGAGAACCAAACGGTTAAAGAGGAGGGAAGGAGAGAGAGTTTAATGCTGCGTTCTCGGGCGAGACCCACCAGCCCAAAGGTGGGGCCAGTGAATTCTCGCCAACAGGGAGGGGAGGGCTTCTTTTTTATACAGGTGTTTAGTGAGGGGTGGGAGGTATGAGCTGAGGAAGCTCACGCCGCAAGGGGGTGGGCAGGGTATTCAGGAAGGAGTCAGTATCTGTGTGGGGGTCGTGTGGATTCCAGGGAGGGGCCGGTATCTGTGTCTGGTACGCTGATCTGTTAGAAATTCGAGGGAGGGTCCGTTATCTCATTACACGTCTGCATGTATCCGATCCTGGGCTCTCTCCGACCTAACAGGTGAGGATGGGCACTAGTGGAGGAATTGTAAGTTAGTGGAGTCGCTGTGGAAAAGAGTATGGAGATTCCTCAAAAAACTAAAAATAAAACTATCATGTGACCCAGCAATTCCACTTCTGGGTGTTTATTTTAAAAATGGAAAACACCAACTTGAAAAGATATATGCACCCCTGTGTTCATTGCAAAATTATTTACAATAACCAAGATATGGGAGCAGCCTAGGAGTTCATGGGTAGACAAGTGGATAAAGAAGCTGTGGTACATATATACAATGGAATATTACACTCTTACAGAAACACCTAGAATAATGTTGTTTTATTTTAATATTTTTTTATTGATTTCAGAGAGGAAGGAAGAGGGAGAGAGAGATAGAAACATCAATGATGAGAGAGAATCATTGACCGGCTGCCTCCTGCACGCCCCCCACTGGGGATCGAGCCCACAACCCGGGAATGTGCCCTTGACCAGAATCAAACCCGGGACCTTTCGGTTCGCAGGCTGACACGATCCACTGAGCCAAACCAGCTAGGGCTAGAATAATGTTTGAAGACATATCTGGGCAAAGAAATTAACAAAAAAAGTATTAACCATCATAACATTCAATTTTTGATAGGATAGTGGGGAAATACCATTCCTAAAGAAAATAATTTTTAAACCATGCACTTTATCACTGAAATAGGATAACAAAAATATTTTCCCAGTTTTATTGAGGCATAATTGACATACAACTTTATATAACTTTTCGTAATTTAAGGTGTATAACATAGTGAATATATAGAAAACAAAAGAAGTTTCATTAAACATATCCATCACATAATGTCCTCAAGGTTCATCCATGTGGTAGAAGCTGTCGGCCTTTTTAAGGCTGAATAATCTTCCATCATGTGAATGGAACACATTGTGTTTATCCATCATCCATTGATGGACACAGGTTGTTGCCCCGTTTGGTGACTGTAAATCATGCTGCTGTGAACATGGGGTACAGGCATCTGTTGAGTCTCTCTTTTCCAGTCTTGGGGTGTACACCTAGGCATGGATTTGCTGGGCCATATGGAAATTCTATGTTGAGTTTTTTGTGGAATGGACAGATTGTTTTCCTCGGTGGCTGCACCAGTAATGCACAAGGGTTCCAAAGTCTCCACATCCCCGTTAACATTGTTCATTGTCTGCATTTTTTATAGTAGTCATGCTAATGGGCATAGGAGATAGCTCATGGTGGTTTTGATTTGCATTTCCTTAATGACTACAATGTTGAGCTACACACAGCTTTTAGAGTGAGTTTGTCCAGAGCTAGAATCACTCACAGTTCAGGTTCCCAACCCCTGCGTTCTACAGATTCTTTTTTTGTTAAGTAGGTTTGTGCCCGGCTGGCATGGCTTGGTGGTTGAGCGTCAACCTATGAACCTGAGGTCAAGGTTCGATTCCCGGTCAGGGCACATGCCTGGGTTGCAGGCTTGATCTCCAGTGGGGAATGTGCAGGAGGCAGCCGATCAATGATTCTCTCTCATCATTGAGGTTTCTATCTCTCTCTCCCTCTCCCTTCCTCTCTGAAATCAATAATAAAAATATATTTTTTTAAAAAGTAGGTTTGAAATATATAACAAGATCTCCCTGATTGTGATGCTGAAAAAAGAAAAAACAAAGCAGACTTAGAGCTATTCTAATTCTATCATTCTATGTGACCACTTAAAGTTTTAAATTCATGTTTAAAACTTAAAACAGTGGCATTTCAAAAAGAAAGAAAAATTCACAGTGTAATATTTTTGTTGGGAAAGCACATTTGATTCATACATGAAATATTTCACTGAGTTTACTAGCCTTAAAATTTGTTTTAAAATTCTTCTTCAATTGTTAACTGCTTTTTTACTTTTTTTTTATTTTGAAAGAACATCAGAGTCCCGTGGACACTTCAACCCCTCCCTGCCCCCAGCTTTCCCCAATGGTGACATCTCACATAACTACAGTACATGGTCAAATGGAGGGACTGGCATTGGCACAATATGTGTGTATAGGTCAGTGTCATTTTAGCTTATTTTACAGCTCAAGAAGTTTTACATATGAATACACCCACATAACCACTTCTCAGATCAAAATATAGGCCATTTCTAGCACACAGAAGACTCCACATACCCCCTCCTGGTCAACCCCAACCACCCCTTCAATTAACCCTGATTCTGAGTCACCATCAAACTTCAGTTCTGGCTGTTCTCAAAATTCATGTCCTATCCAATCCTACTGTATGTACTCTTTACATCCAGCTCTTTGGCTCTTTGTGAGATCTATCCACATTGTTGCATGTGTCTGTAGTTCACTTTTTCACTATAATATAGTATTTCACTATATGAATGGCTACGATTATTTCTCAGTTACCTGTTAGTGGCCCCTTGGGTTTCTAGTTTGGGACTTCTGCGGATTTTTAGTTTCCTCCTTGATACTATTTATACTCTTTGGATAACAGCATGGACTGTGGAGGTAGACTGTCTAGGTCAAGCAAGTCAAACTCGCAGCCCACAACGAATATTTTGTAGTCCAGCCAATATAACGGTATGTAAGTAATGTTTTAATAAAAATTTCGTAACTTAATTTTTACAATATCCTGTTATACATAATTTTATTAATAACGAACTACAATGTTCACTAATGACTGATTACTATAATCGTGTTGCATTCATTTCCCTTACGCGCAGGCGCACCATTTCTCTCCACTAATAATAGCAACGACTGCCATGTCATTAGTCTTGGACTGACTTGTTTGGTGTGCACAACAGGAAATATTTCACATTCGGAGAACAAGAAAAATAGGTTTATTTGAGTTACGCTTATTAATTTGTGTAGTTATTCAATGTCTGATAAGTTAATGTCCAAGAAAAATATGAATTTTTATTAAAATGTTCTATTACTTTATGTTAACGATGACTCATTTATTTCAGCCCTTTGTATTCAGCATGTCTCTATGGAAATAAACCTGCGTTTCTATGAAAATTGAAGCTTTTGTTTTTTTTTGCGGCCCACATACACTTACACCTTTTTCTTTGGCCTTTGAGTTTGACAGGCTTGCTCTAGACCACCGGTTCTCAACCTGTGGGTCGCAACCCCTTTGGCGGTCAAACAACCTTTTCACAGGGGTCGCCTAAGACCATCCTGCATATCAGATATTTACATGACGATTCATAACAGTAGCAACATGACAGTGATGAAGTAGCAACGAAAATAATTTTATGGTTGGGCCACAACATGAGGAACTGTATTTAAAGGGCCAGAAGGTTGAGAACTGCTCTAGACCATGTGCCACAGGCCCTAATAAGTTTGAGCCCAGTTGCCTAGTCAGCCATCTGCTCATGAACGCTCCCTGCATTGGTGTCCTCCTTGCCCTGCCCCCTTCCCACTCCTCTACTGGTGCTTCTTGGAATCACCTCCTAGAATCTAGATCAACCTAGATCTAAACCAAGCCCTTATCTCCGGCTCTGCTTCTGTGGAAATCCAGGTCCAGTTGCTAGGGATTTGCCTTCTATCTCAAAACGTCCTTGGCTATTCTTGTGTAATGTCTTTTCTTTTTAATATATTTTTATTGATTTCAGAGAGGGAGAGAGAGACAGAAACATCAATGATGAGAGAGAATCATTGATCAGCTGCCTCCTGTATACCCGCTAATGAGGATCAAGCCCACAACCCAGGCATGTGCCCTGACCGTGAATCAAACTGTGACCTCCTGGTTCACAGGTTGATGCTCAACCACTGAGCCATGCCAGCTGGGCTATTCTTGTGTAATATCTTTTAAAGATTATTTTTAAAAAATTGCTACAGCTTAACCTGGCCAGCTGGCTCAGTTGGTTGGAGCGTCGTCCCATACACCAAAAGCTTGGGGGTTTGATTCCCAGTCAGGGCACATGCCTGGATTGTGAGGGCATCTATGAGGGGCAGTTGATTAATGTTTCTCACATCAATGTTTTTCTCTCTCTCCCTTCTTCTCTCTCTAAAAATCAATGAAGACCTATCCTCAGGTGAGGATTTTAAAAAATTACCACAGCTTAAATGTTTTTGAATGAGTAATCCATGCACACAGAACCAAAATGTATTAGTCTACTAGTGTACAGAAAAACTAAAGCTCCTTCCCCATGGTCAGATGTAACCTCTATGTTCCAAATAATCCACTTGTCAAGCTCATTTTAAAATATGCTTGACAATCTCTCAATAACATGTTTAAAAATCTCTTTGTGAGAAGGCGGAGCACAGGATTTTTAGGGCAGTGAAACTTCTCTATGTGACATGATAATGGTGAACACACGTCATTGTTATTGGGAAGCTCCTGAGTTGGAGGGGGAGAGCTGTTCCCTCCTCAGTTCTTGTCAGTCTCATTAGAAAATTTTCAGACCAGTGACACCAGTGTTGAAGCAAAGCAAGCAAATTTGTTAAGGAAGCAGAGCAAGCAAATTTATTAAGAAAGCAAGGCATGCAAATTTATTAAAAACTAGAGGCCTGATGCACAAAATTCTTGCAAGGGTTTGGCCCTCACAGCCGAGGGGGCTTGCCTCAGTCCTCGCAGCCCCGGCTTCATCTGGAAGGTCGTCCAGCCTAATTGGCATATTACTCTTTTATTATTATGGATACACTTGGCATAAAGCACAAGTGGGCACCCAGCTAATCTGAGCACACACCTGGTGGGGTTCAAGCGGTTTTATACCCTTCTTCCTTTAGGGCAGCAGATTAGGTTTGAAAGTCCTCCTTTCACTTTGTTGTGGCTTTTCTTGGGATGTTTGTATACAGGCCTGGTCATCTTGTTTGGCAAGTTCCAAGATTTCTTTGTCCAGTGGTGAAATAAAACTCCCCATCTTTCCCCCTCCCCGCTCCTGCCTCAGCAGTTCCAGGGTGATTTAAGCTCTGTGTTCTCTGATTGGGGAGGAGAGGTATTAACCATTTTCTCTCAAGTGTCCTTGGCTGGGGAGGATAAGGGCTTGCTGTTTACAAGCTGGCTGCAAGCTGCCCGGACTGTTTGGCCTTGTTTAGTTTTCTTGTCTCAGTTTCCCTGTTCCACCCGACCTGGCTTACTGGTCTGTCTCATCATGATGCATTTGTCCAAACCCACAGAAGGTACCAGCAGGAGGGAGCCCGGTGTGAACTGTGGGCTCTGGGTGATAGTGACGTGTCATAACCGAGGCACCGCTCTGGGGAGGGGGGTGTTGGTAGTGGGGCCTGTGCCTGTGCGGGTGCAGAGGGTACGTGGGAACCCCCGTCCTTTCTACTCAATTTTGCTATGAACCTAAAACCACTTGAAAACATCAAGTCGATTTAACATGACCGACCTGGTTTTCCTCACAGAACGATTCCAGTGTAGAGGCAATGAAGACAGTGGACATCACCAGGGAATCATGGCGCTGGGCGCTGCCATGCACAGTGTGGCTTTCACAGGAGACGTGGGACCTGGGCAGAGCCTCAAAGAGTCTCGCCCCGGAGAACAGCTCTTCATTTCCTGGCTGCCTTTGTCTGATGCCGCACACTGCTGTGCTCCCTATTAGAAGGGCTTCTCCCTGGACGTGGGGACTCACCTCACAGGAATAGAGCCGTGTGTCTCAACCTTTTTCCCTATTTTCATCCCTAACCAAGTAACCTTTATAAATATTTTCCCTAATCATCCCCCTATATTAAGTATTAAGGAATAAGATTTTGTTGGGTAGAGCTGGAGATTATTTTGCTAAACGACACAAGCCAGTCAGAGAAAGACAGCTATCACATGATCTCATTATTATGTGAAATCTAATGAACAAACTAAACTGACAAACAAAATAGGGGACATCTGTAATATTCTCAACAATAAAAATAAATTAATTAAATATGCTCAAAAGAAAAATGCAACTGAAGTTCTGCCGGGCTGACCAGCAGCCCCTGAACGGGGGATGAACAGACAACTCCGACACAGGTTCACTGTGGGGAGAGGGCTAAGGGGCGGCCTGGCTCAAGGGTCCAAGCAGCCCCAATCGCCTGCCTCGTTAGCCTTTTATTACAGTTTTTGTCTTTAGATACAATCAGTAGGGTGAGTAATCTTGGGAGGACACATGTTTACATTGTCCTCTAGGCAAGGGCATCCAGGGACTAAGCATAAGGATTCCAGTAAGCACCTGGGGGTCTGCACCTGCACAGACTTGTTTGGAAAGGTCAAGGAATAATTAGGGGTGCCGCCTTCGACACTCCCCTAAGTCTCCCCTAAGTCGGAATTCCGATAAACAGGACAGGCAGCCTTCCACACACTTCCCTTTTCTCGGAAGGTCCTCCTTACAAACTTCCCAACCAAGTCTCCTGTGCTCCCCAACGAAGTACCAAAAAGGGAAATGAAGCCTGTAGTGTAGTTAACAGCATTGTACCAATATCAATTTCCTCATTTTGACACATGTATGACGGCAATGTAAGGCGTTAACATCAGAGTAAGCTGAGTAAAGGGTACACAGAACTCTGCTACCACTGCAATTCATCTATAAATCTGAAATTGTTTCAAACTAAAGTGTTTGAAAAAGATTCAAAGAATTTATTTAGGACTCCAGTTACATGAGACACACAGAATAGTCACATTCATAGAGACAGGGAGAATGGTGGGTACAGGGAGCTGTGGGGGTTGGGGGGTAAGGAGACCTGGGGACAGAGTTTCGCTTTGGGGTGATGGAATAGGTCTGGAAATGGGTGGTGGGGATGGTCACACACGTACTTAATGTACTTAATGCCTCTGAACGGTGCCTTTAAAATGATTAATATAGCAAATGTTATGTCTTGTGTATTTCACCACAATAAAACAACTCTTAAAAATCTATTTAGGATTTTTATCAAGATGGTATTGAATTTATAACTTAATCTGGGAAGGATTAAACTCTTTAAAACACCGAGTATTCTCTCGGTTAACTCGTGTTGTGTCTTGATTTGTTTGATTGTTGCCGGAAAGGGGACCTGCCCCTTGCTGGGTCTGCCTGGGGCCAGCTGGGACTGTGCGGGCTCTTGACTTCGTGCAGGAAAAATTTCACAACAGGAGTCCAGGTGACGATGAGGGAGCGTTTATTAACGCTGGGGGCAGTGAGACAAAGGGCTTAGCGTAGAAGGAGCAACAGAGAGCCCAGGCTGGGCTGCCCTGGCTCTCTGGGAGTCAGAGAAAAGGGGGCCTGGGGGTCAGGTTCAGGGGTTAGCCCGTTGCTCCCCAGGTTGAAAGTCCCTTAGAGTTTAGGGGACGCAGGCCTATGGGGGAAGAAGAGGGAAAGGGAGTGGCAGGGGCTGCTCCCCGAGGAAGAGCACGGGCTGGTCCGTTGGCTTTTCTTTTTGAATCCTCACGCGAGGATATTTTTCCATTGATATTTAGAGTGGAAGAGAGAGGGAAAGACAGAGAGAAGCATCCATGGGAGAGAAGCACATCGATTGGTTGCCTCCTGCACATGCCCTGACCGGGTCGGGGGCAGGAGAGGAGCCTGCAACCGAGGTACGTGCCCTTGACTGGAATCGAACCCAGGACCCTTAGGTCCCCAGGCCGATGCTCTGTCCACTGAGCCAAACCAGCTAGGGCTTTGTCTTGAGGCTTTACCTCTTTCATGCAGGTGAGAATCTTAGGGGAGGTTTCAGGGGAGGGTTTCAGCAGCACAGTCACCAGTTTCCTAGGCGTGCTCCTCCCGGCATCCCAGCTGGTCCCAGTCGCCCACCAGGTTTTGCTGCTTTTCTGGGTCGGGAGCTGAAATACAGCTGGGGCCTCGACGTTATTTCTAGGGAGGTGACTTTCTGCATCTGCTGTAAATCACTGTCAGTTCGTCCAGCTCTCTGCCTCAGTTTCCCTATTCCACTTGTCCTGGCTTACTGGTCTGTGTCAAGATCTTAGTTGGGTTTAATAGGTTTACTCTTTTTACAATTATTCTTTAATTTTCTAGGGTTTTCTTCTATTGGGAAGAGGATTTGCTCTCTCTCTCTCTCTCTCTCTCTCTCTCTCTTTTTAAATCCTCACCCAAGGATATGTTTTTATTGATTTTTAGAGAGAAAGGAAGGGAGAGAGAGAGAGAGACAGAGAGACAGAGAGAGATCAGTTGCTTCTCGTACTCACCTCAACCTGGGATCGAACTTGAAACCTTTTGGTGTACGGAACGACGCTCCAACCAACTGAGCCACCCAGCCAGAGCTGTTCCTTCTCTCATTTTGAGATGCTTATTGCGAGAAAGCTGGTCCCTAATCCTGCTGCATCCATCATTAGTCCAACAGTGAAGTCTCTAGAATTTTCTAAGTAGGTGACCATGGCTTTGAAATACTGTCGACTTTGACTCTTTCCAACATTTATAGGCCTTATTTCTTTTTCTTATTGTCTTGGCAAAGTAACAGGATGGACATCTTTAATTTGTTCTTAGTTTTACCAAAACTGGTTCTCAGAATTCACTATTCATCAACATGTTTGCGGTTTCCTGGAAATGACCACTTATCAAATTAAGGAAGTTTTATCCGGGTTTTTGTTTACTAAGCATTTTATTCTTGTGTTTATCTTTCCTCTAATAAAGAATGAGTATTGGGTATTCATATTTCAAAATTAATATGGAGGAACAAAAACAAGTTGTGTAAGGGCATGGACCACGCGGTATCATTTGTGTAAAGCCTCGGGTATGCAACGCAGCCCAATGTATCGTTTAAAGGATACATAGTTACGGATGTTTAATATGATAAACATCAAGTTTGGGGGGCAGTTGTCTCAGGGGATGAAGGAGACAAATAGGATAGAGGTACATGGGGCTCCCATGACCTGTTACGGTTTATTGACTTTTACAGGGACCTTGACCTCTGTGAAGGTGTCGGAACTTGACCAAGCTGAGTGAAAGATGTGGGTTTTCACGGGCTTTTTTCTACAGACATTTTTGCATGCATAATTTTTTCACAATAAAAAAGCAAACCCAAAATTAACTGCGACAACCCAAGCATAACGTACCCCTTGCACTGACCTGGGTCCCCTGCTGAGTCGCAAGCCTCCAGCCTCTGGAGAGAATAGAAGTCACAGAGCACCCTTGGCCTCGGGGCTAAATCCTGCGGCTTTTCCTTCTTCCTACATTAGTCCAAACCCCCGTCCCCACTCCTAAGTCCTGGTGCATCTAACCCCCAGCCCCAGGCGCTGCTCCCAGCTGCTCTGAAGAGTCCTGCTCCCTCCCCACTCCCCCTGTTCACATGTGTTGATATCTTGTTGGGAAACCCTCTCATCACCCATATGTTGTGTCCATCACCACAATAAAACAACTCAGTCTGAAGTGGAACCTCAGTTCTAGAACTTAATTCATTCCAGAAGGCTGTTCGAGAAGCGATTTGTTCAAAAACCTAATCATTGCCGAAACCGGTTTGGCTCAAGTGGATAGAGCGTCGGCCTGTGGACTGAAAGGTCCCAGGTTCGATTCCGGTCAAGGGCATGTACCTGGGTTGTGGGCATATCCCCAGTAGGGGATGTGCAGGAGGCAGCTGGTCGATGTTTCTCTCTCATCGATGTTTCTAACTCTCTATCTCTCTCCCTTCCTCTCTGTAGAAAAATCAATAAAGTATATTTAAAAAAAAAAAGATAAAAACCTAATCATTGTTTCTCATTAGAAATAATGTAAATTAAATTAATCTGTTGCAGACCCCCAAATGATTCCCTGTTTTAACCTTTCTTATATACCAGGGGTGGGCAACCTTTTTGTGAGTGCGTGCCAAAACCAGCAAAATCTCTGACTCAAAATTCTTCTGCGTGCCAACCCTAATTTTTTGAGAACATGTCACGCCTACTTGATATCTCTTAAGGTGTACGTATGTGAAGAACCTTGAAGAAATAATAAAATTCATTCGAGCAACAAAAACACAGTATATGATGATGAAAAATACATTTATTTTTTAATGTATACATGTACACTGATAGTCCGACAGCAAACTTTATGACTCCGTTTGATATTATCAGTGGGACTTTTGCTGCTGCATCACTGATGACAGATTTTACATCAGGTTTGTATTTCGTGACCTTCAGAGATATGCACGAGCTACTACTTTCATCCATCAGGCTACTCCTATTATTAGACTTAACAAAATTCATCACTGAGAACAAAGATTCACAAGTGTATGTGGATGAAACCAAAACACTGGTCGGATCTAGGAAGGCAGGGAGAGTTAAGGCAGAGGCATAGAAATTGCTCTTCCCCTCTCTCGTCAATCCATGTCTATGGTCTTTAAGATAACTTGTTGTGTAAAATTATTTATTTATCTAAGATGCACCTACACTGAATTTATCTGAAAAATAAAAAAGTCGATATTAAGAAAAAAATTGTAAATGGAAGATTATAAGAGAGGGTTTCGCGTGCCAGCAAAAGTTACTGGCGTGCCATGTTTGGCACGCGTTGCCAGGGGTTGCCCACCCCTGTTATATACAGTGTATATTGAATGTACAGTGTTATTTGTAAACAAATACTTCTCTTCTTAAAATATCGAACCACCCCTTCTAGCCTTAATGGGATCACTGCCAGCGCTCGGTCCAGGGCTGTCTTTCAGGACAGCATGCACCATTTTCCCTTTTTCACATGTCACTGCCCCCAAAATGCTGTTACCAGCGAACTGCTTTTCCTTTATCCAAATCAACAACAGTTCTTCTACCTCTTCAATGGCCTGTGATCACTGCTTCTTTCAGACCCCTGGCAACATTAGCACTCTTGATGGCCTCTTTATGTTTTAAAATTGTGCTAATGGTTCATTTCACCATCAGCAAACACACACACACACACACACACACACACACACACACCCAAGACACGTACACACACAAATATTCACAGCACAATTTCCTGAGATGTTAACAACGGGAGTTTTACTGGTAAGCAAGCTGACTCACACTGTGCATTCTCTCCCTTGCTTGTGGCCTGAGAGACGCTTTTTTGTGCTGCTGAGGCATCAACCTGAAAGGGCTGTCAGGTTGAGAACTGAAGTTTCTTCAACAACCAAGACTTTTTTTTTCCATGAACAACTTGGTCGAGAACCAAATTGTTTGAGATGGACTATAACTATAATCCTACTTCTCTGGCACTGCCTCCTCCAGGGAGCCCTCCCAGACTTTCCCGGCTGAGTTAGATGCCTCCAGGGGGCCTCATAGTCCCCTGTGCTTCCCAGACTCATCACATTGTGTTAAATTCCCAAGTCACAAGTTCCCCCCCACCACCCAAACGGGTCTCCCTTCCCAGTGACGGGCCGTGGCTAGCGGTGAGAGGTCTGTAGCCATCCTCACACCTGGGACCTCCTTTCCCCTTTCATTTGACCTAATTCTGTGCAAGAGGCATGAGGCAGGCAGCTTTCTGGTTGCCTCACTAGGCTGGACAGCTCTGCCTGGCTCCCCACCATTGCTTCGGTTCCAGGCATAATCAAAGGAGGCCCTCTACCTGCCTCCTTGCCTACGCCTCACTGGACTCTCTGCCTGGTAGACCCTTACTTTTCCTGTCAACAATATACATGCCCTTGATGACCCAATTCCAATGCTCACTCTTCCGGAAAGCGTCCCATGACCCCCAAGCGCGTTTGCTCTTTCTCCTCCGTAAGGGCTGATGAATCAATTCCATCTGGGTCCTTTCCCAAGAGCACATTCTGATGAGCCTGTGCAATCCTTGTGGTTTTCCATTTCCTCCCACCGCGCCCTGCAGAGCACTGCTGTCCTCCAGAGCCCAGAGGGAGGGTGTGCCTTCCCAGAGCCTCTGCCCCCAGCAAAGCCTGCTGCTAAGTCAGCTGTCGGGCCTGTTGACTCCAGCTCCGCTTCTGATGACGAGGGCAAGATGGGTCTTGTGTCTTGGAACAAAGGGACTTTAGGAAGAGGATCAGGACCTTCCCGTTTGGTGGAAGATAACCTTTCTCAGCCCTGCAGTGTCCTGTGAGCACTGCTGACCCTTAATATCCAATCTCTCTTCCTCTCTGTGCAGTGGCCATCCACTAGCTGCGTGGTTAAGCACACGTAGTTATGTGGTTGTGTGTGTGTGCGTGCACGTGTGTGTGAATTTACACAAATGCCACAGTGCCATGAATCTCAAATGGTTTCTGCTTCTTGAAACCCCAAGTTACTGATATCTAGACACGCCACTGCCTGTACAACTAGTTTACTACTAGTTTACTCAGAGTGCGTGCACACCAAGATCTACTTACTCCTTGATGACCAATCAAAAGCACCACAAAGAGCCTTGGCCTGTGTGTTCAGTGGTTAGAACACCTGCTGAACACCAAAGAGTCTCGGATTCGATTCTGGTCAAGGGCAGGTACCTGGGTTTACAGGTTTGATCCCCAACCAGCAGGCAGGATGCAACCAATTGATGTGTCTCTATAGGTGTTCTCTCTCTCTCTCTCTCTCTCTCTCTCTCTCTCCCTCCTTCCCTTCCACTCTCTCTAAAAAATATTAATGAAAAAATGCTCTTGAGTGAGGATTAACAACAAAAAAGCACCATAAAGTGGAAAGACCAGCCACCACACGGGAAATGATGATTGCATCTGTATTTATAATACTTAAGGAACTTCTATAAATTTAATAAGAAAAAATAAACAACCCATCTCTTACAAAAAGATAGCGGACACAGACAGATCGCAGGAAGAGTGAGCAGAGAGTGAGTCAGGAGTCACGGTGAGATCTGAGAAGCAGCAGAAAGTGTTTAAAGGCCTTTGCTTTAACCAAGGGGAATAATAAGTGAGTGAGCGAAGGGGGAGGGACATGAAAGACAATATATTAAAAAGGAAGGAATTAAGGATTTCACTTGATAAATTAGTTTTTAGAAAGCAAAAATAAAACAAAAGAAGGTAGGAGTAGGGATTTTTTTTTTAAAATAAAAGGTGAGATAATTGAAGAAAAATAGCAAAATCACCAGGTTTAAAGAGCTTTTATACGTATTAACTCATATAAGTTCACAATAATCCAAAGAGGTACTAGTGTAATATTATTCCTGTTTTATAGATGGGAAACTGAGGTGCAAGAAGAAGGGGTTTTTTTTTTTTATTCTCCTAGGATTATATAGCTCGTAATTATTATAGCTGGGATTTAACCTAGGCAGTTTGACCCTTAACTAGTAAGCAATACCATATCTTTAAACCAAAAATAGTAAAAGAATAAATGAAACCTTTTTCTTTTTTAAGAAAAAGTACTCACAAGTGGGATATCCTTGAGATAAGCCTGGAATGAGAAGGAAAATACAGCAGCAATTAGAAATTAAGAAAACAGTGTGTGTGCCTGCATGACAATAAACGTAAAGATCGGCTTCTTAACAAAGCATGACGCAATCAAAAGAGAGGTTTTCAAAATGTGGCTTAATGTACTCATCCGTTTTTGTTGTCTTTTTGATGTTTTGACTAAGAAATTGTTTCTATTCAGATATTCTTCCTAACGTTTCGCTTTTCAAATATTTAGGTTTAGGTCCAGCTGGGCAGGGGTTGGCTGTCTTACTTGCCATTACAAGGCCAAGAGCTTTAACAGAGCACATAGTAGGCGCTCTGTAAATACTGGTTAAATGAATTAATGAGAGGCCGTAGTAGGCACTAAGTCAGTATCTGTTAAATAAGTTAGCGAGGGGCTGATGTGTGCGAGCCCTGAGGAGAGGAGTGCCCGTGGTGCTCTTGCCCAGCGCAGCACAGCCCATAGATACTTGCGCTGGAGCAGCTCCAAGGTCCACCAATAGGTGGATGTGTAATCAAACAGGACAGCCACACAGCCAAATTCTACTCCGCAATGAAGAGGAATGAGGTATCAATAGTCATGCTGAGCAGAAAATGCAAACTAATCTAATGACAGAAAGCAGACCAGTGGTGACTGGAGGATAATGAGGATATCCTATATAATAAAGAGCTAATATGCAAATTGTTGTCACCCCTCATGCCAGGGGGGGTCCTGAGGCTGTGCCCCCCACCTGGCAGGGCTTGACGGGGGACCTGAGGCCACACCCCCTGCCCTGCGGGGCTTGATGGGGGTAGTGCCAGCTGGGTCTGGGTCTCGCGTGATTTTGAGGCACATGCAGGTGGGCAGGGACTTGACTCTGGGTCCTGCGGTGTGCCCCAGACTCTGACAGGAGGAAGATTTTCATATACATTTTACTAATTTTCTTTCATCTCTGACACTTCTATTATAGAGAAAGAGCAAATAGCAATCTATCTACACGAATAAAAGACAAACATGCAAATTGACCGTACCTTCGCTACACCTTAAGCCACGCCCACCAGCCAATCAGAGCGATCATATGCAAATTAACCCAACCAAGATGGCGGCCACTGGCTCTGAGCTCCCTCAAGGCAACAAAGTTTCAATTATAGAAGGTAAATAAACCCCAGATAACTGCTTTCAGCCGGCCGTGGCCACGGAGCTGGAGCAAGCAGGAGGCTTGGGTTGCCCCTGGCGATGGAGGAAGCCAAGCTTTCCGCCCACCCTGGCTGGCTCTGAGCTCCACTCAAGGATACAAAGTTTCAATTATAGAAGGTAAATAAATCTCAGAATAAAAAAAAAAGAAAAAAAGGAGA
>NW_005871464.1:997485-1008998 GCF_000147115.1 Myotis lucifugus | reverse complement strand
AACTGATTTCTCTTTGCAAAAGTTTCCAGGGCACCACTGACTCAGCGCAGGGTGAAATGCAGAAGGCCTTTCTCCCACCTGCCCTCAGCTCGAACCTCTGCCCCAGGAACCCTGGAACCCCCTCTTCCTGACGTCTACATATGTACACATATGTGTACCCTCAGAGACACACTTCCCCTGGCCCAGAGACCTTTCTACACACCTACACACAGGTCCACCTCGGTTCTTCATCGGCCGTTAGAGACCACGGGTTACACCACCATATAATCAGCCCTTCTCCAAGGGAGAGACAGTGAAGTTGTGTCCAGCGTTTCACTATTATAAATGTGAACAGCAACATCTTGTACACTTATCTTTGTGCAGACCTGCCATCATATTGTTGAATGGAAGGAAGGTTACAAACTCATATTTCATATTGCCCTACCTTGGTTTTAAAAACAGCTACACACAAGTCCTGGCCTATGTGGCTCAGTGGGCTGGGCGTGGTCTCATGCACCAAAAAGTCACTGGTTGATTCAGGGTCAGGCAGCAGTTCTCAACCTGTGGGTCGCGACCCCTTTGGGGGTCGAACGACCCTTTCACAGGGGTCACCTTAGACCATCGGAAAACACATATATAATTACATATTGTTTTTGTGATTAATCACTATGCTTTAATTATGTTCAATTTGTAACAATGAAATTGGGGGTCACCTCAACATGAGGAACTGTATTAAGGGTCGCGGCATTAGGAAGGTTGAGAACCACTGGGGTCAGGTCTCATGCCCAGGTTGTAGGCTGTATCGCCGATAGGGCGTGTGTGGGAGGCAGCCAATCCATGTTTCTCTCTCTCTACTTTTCCCTCTCCCTCTCTCTAAAATACAAAATAAATATATATATATATATATATATATAAACAAAACAAAAAACCCCAGCTATACACATATGTACAGAGGAAACAAATTAGAACAAACATATCAAAATTATTACTAGTGGATACAACTTGTTAATTGGACTGAGTAACATGTTTCCTTTAGACTTTTCTGGGGTTTATAATTTTTCTACAGGAACACTGGACTTTAAAATCATCGAAAACGTAAGTTATTTTTGTTTGTTTTTTAAAATATACTTTTATTAGAGGAAAGGAGAGGGAGAGAGAGAGATAGAAACATCAATGATGAGAGAGAATCACTGATCGGCTGCCTCCTACATGCCCCACACTGGGGATCGAGTCCAAGTCCATAACCCAGGTATGTGCCCTTCAGTCCGCAGGCTGACGCTTTATCCACTGAGCCAAACCAGCTAGGGCAACATACGTTCTGGCATGAGTAACAAATTCTGAGTGGTGGTAGAAGGCCTCACTCTCAGTTTATAAGCATGATTTCTATCATTCAGACACCTTTCCCCACCTCAATGCTGGGTTCTCAGCCGCGTTCAGAGGGTGAGGTTGCTGAGCAAACAGCTCTGGGTGGGAGCAGGGTCCTGTGTCCAGGTACACGTGTCATAGAAGGTGAGCACTGAGGGGCTGGGGGCGTCTCTCAGGAAGTCAGAGCAGGATGCAGGCCCTGCTGCTCCATCATGGGGGACGAGAAGGTGTGGTTTGTGAGTAGAGTCAGGGGTCAAAGCTGTGTGTCCAGAAGGGACCAGACTGAAGGGCCAGGGGTTAGCCTGCAGTTGACCACAGGGAACTGAAGCTGTGGACAGCAACGCCGTGGACAAGTGGAGTCTATTGTGTCTTACCCACTATGCACAAGAAAGCAAAGGCTCCCTCCTGGGTCAGTGTGGCTGGGGAAGGCGACTGCAATTTCTAAACAATGACACTGCTCCCTGCACTTTGCTTACAGTCAGATCCCAACAGCACGTGGCTCAAACCAGGAAGATCGTGAAGAGCAGAGCGATCAGGCAGGCAGTTTGTCACTGACAACCCAACAGGTCCAAGCTCCTTACCCACCAGCTCTGGGCTGCACCTCGGGCAACTCACTCCATCTCTCTCTCCCCATGTCCTCACCTGTGAAGTGGAGCTGGAACATGCTCACTCGAGGTTTCTTTGACTCTAAAATCTGATCCTTTATACTTAAACTAGAGGCTCGATGCATGAATTTGTGCACCGGTGGGATCCCTCGGCCTGGCCTGCGGGATAGGGCTGAAACCGGCTCTCTAACATCCCCCAAGGGGTCCTGGATTGCAAGAGGGTGCAGGCCAGGCCAAGGGACCCCACCAGTGCACAATTGGGGTGGGGAGGGACGTGGGAAGACTCCAGAGCGTGTTCGGCCTGTCTTGCTCAGTCCCAATCAGCTGGACCGCAGCAGCAAGGTAACTTACTGGTCGGAGCATCTGCCCCCTGGTGGTCAGTGCATGTCATAGCGAGTGGTTGAGCAGCCTTAGCATATCATTAGCATATTACGCTTTGATTGGTTGGGCAGACAACCGGACGATCGGACACTTAGCATATTAGGCTTTTATTATATAGAATTTGATTTGTCCCTTGACAAGTCCTTTCATGCCAGTGAAACTCAACTTCCCAGTGCTTACCAACTTCTACCTCAGCAGGCAGCCATGAGCCTGGTGCCCCGAACTGAAGTGTAAGGAGAGTGTGAATGCTATTTCATGTCCAATTTTTGGGTCTGGAGTAAAATGAACATTTCAGTGACAGAGAAACTGAGTTCTCACACAATCACCTCCGGACAAGCGTGTGGTGGTCATGCAGCACCAGGAGCTCCTGGGAGAGGGAGCGCCGCTATGACGGGAAAATGCTCCACATCTGTGATAAGTACCATCAGGTTTGGGGACCAGGCAGGAATTAATATTTTAGAAAGCCAACAACTCGTGACTACTGTTCAACTTTAGCATCAGAACTTGCAAAGGCCTGAGTCTGGGCAGCTCTTACTGATTAGCAAAAGCAGGATTAATTGGGGTCAGACTCCTCCAAGGTGAAAATACGAGAGGCATACAACCAGAAGAGACAAAAATCAGAAGGAAAGACTGGGTTACTTGACTAACGTCAGACAGCGGAGAGCTCAGGTTCCAGGCAGCAGCCACGGTTCAAGCAGACACAGAAAACCCGGTTCAGGTTCACAAGCTGCGCCCAATCACCGATACGGGTGACGAGTGTCACGCAGGCGCCAAGCACAGATGTGCGGGAGGCACAGGGTCAGGCTGGGAAGTGGGTGAACAGAGTGGAGAGGAAGGCACCGGGGTCGCCCAGATGCTGCTTGCAGAGCTCTGTGGACCCAAACGCGTCAGAAAAGACTGAGAAGGGCGTTCCACAGTGCACGGAGCTTCCCAGGAAACAGCCTCGGGAAAAGATCTCTGACATGCGGACCGTGAAGGGCTCCTTCTCATAACCACAGCCAGCGCGTGCTCTCTGCACCTGCCTTCTGAACGTTCTTTTATGAGAATCCAAATGGCAGAACCTAGTCAACGTTTATTTCTATAAACATGCATTCTTGTTCCTTCTAGGACAGTGATGGCGAACCTTTTGAGCTCGGCGTGTCAGCATTTTGAAAAACCCTAACTTAACTCTGGTGCCGTGTCACATATAGAAATTTTTTGATATTTGCAACCATAGTAAAACAAACACTTATATTTTTGATATTTATTTTAGATATTTAAATGCCATTTAACAAAGAAAAATCAACCAAAAAAATGAGTTCGCGTGTCACCTCTGACACGCATGTCACAGGTTCGCCATCACTGTTCTAGGAGCATGTGATGCTGCCCAATAGTAAATGGTCTCAGCCCTTTAAGGATCTCAGAAGCGGGTGGAGACGGTGAAGCAGAGCGGGGTTACCGCAGGCATGTAAGTGCCCTGGTGGGGGTTTAACAACGTCACCGAGAACTTGGTGGTCAATTTCCAGGAGCATCGTCTGCCTTAAAAAAAAAATCAAAACCGCAGGCTCTGACATTATGACAGGAGAAAATGTCTTAGCAGGAATACTTGAAGGATAGTCTTGTTTCATCCCCAATGAGCAAATTTAATAGAAAGTGAGAAATGCGTGGTGATGCTGACCACTGCTCGTGCGCGAAGCAGCACACAGTGTTTCCATGCAGGAATAACAAGTTTCAAAGCCTGGAAACCTACCCCTACCAAGGCAGTGCAGGAAGTCCCCAGAGAGGCGGCCGCTTGAAAAATGGCATTTCTACCCTTTATTTAAAAGTTATTATCTATATATATAAAAGCCTAAGCGACCGTTACGACCAGACGACCTAACAACCAGTTACTGGTCACTACGATGCGCACTGACCACCAGGGGGAAGACACTCAATGCAGGAGCTGCCTCTGGTGGTCATTGCACTCCCACAGCGGGAGCACCACTTCAAGCTTACCGAGTGGCAGCTGCAGCAGGCACAGTGGGGCTGGGATGAGTGGAGCAGCACGAGCTCCTCCCCAGCCACCTGCACTTGGCGCACTATTACATCCCTCAGGGGATGTCAGACTGCCAATTTCAGTACAATCCCCACAGGCTGACATCCCCCAAGGGTCCCAGATTGTGAGAGGGTGCAGGTGAGGCTGAGGAACCCCACTGGTGCATGAATCCGTGCACCGGGCCTTTAGTTCATGTCATATTTAACAGGAAGACAGCTAGGCTCTATGCTTCATAAAAATGAACATGGATACAGGTTTCACGGTTTCCATTCTTATGAAAAGTCGCAGATGACAAGGCTGATCACATTCTAAGTGACACCTGTCTGGTTGGCTGATCACCTCAACGGTATTGACAGCTGTACCACAAACATTTCTGCTCCGTATCTTCCTGAAAATGCCTGCAACATAGCACAGCACATGGACAGGCAAGAGAGTGAAAATGTGGTCACAGGGGGGCAAGACTATACAATGTTGTAACCAGAGCACTAACCCTAATAGAACCCCTACCAAAGCACTTACATTATAAACCCTAATAAGTAAATATTATCCTAGCACTGTTGCAAAGCCATATTAAATCCAAATTAATGTTTTTAAAAGATAGTTAAATTAGGTCTTTACATAAAAAAAATTTTTTTTTCTTATTTTATTGATTTTTTACAGAGAGGAAGGGAGAGAGACAGAGAGTCAGAAACATTGATGAGAGAGAAACATCGATCAGCTGCCTCTTGCACATCTCCTACTGGGGATGTGCCCGCAACCCAGGTACATGCCCTTGACCGGAATCGAACCTGGGACCTTTCAGTCCGCAGGCCGACGCTCTATCCACTGAGCCAAACCGATTTCGGCCATAAAAAATTTTTAAAAAGATGACACAGGCTGAAGGAAGGGATTGGGGAGGACTCAGGCTGCTAAGGAATGGAGATGAGAGCAACATGCACAGAGTCTCAGAGGACGCCCCCTGCGGCTTCTCCCAGCCAAGCACTGCCAGGAAAAAGCACCTGGCCAGGAGCAAAAGCAAGAATGGATGCCATGAATGGCGGCCCATTCCTCCACACCTAGGCGTGTTCAACCGTGTTATTCCTTTCATGGTCAGCTCCAGCTACTTGGTGTAAGGAACATTAACACGCTGGCGAAAATGCCCTTCAACTTCCACTTTCTACTGACATCATTCCTCCTTGTGTCAATCACGTGTGATTTAATTAGCATTTGCAGTGTGTTCAAACATATTCTGTGGCAAATCAGTCTGTACTGTTATCCCTAATTATTACTTTAAAGAACTTGATGTTCCAAGTTAGGTAAGTCAAAGTGTGCTACGTTACGGGAGCTAAAGACAGGTCCGGAGATGCCCTTCGGGACGGGTGAGGCACAGCTGCCCTGCCCACACGCCAGCGGTTCTGCCAGCACTGGGTCACTCAGTGGGTTAACCTTAAACCACCTGCAGTGCCACGACAGTTCCCGGCGCCACTCCAGCACCATAACAGGGTTTCCCTGAACGAGAAGAGCACTGAAAGCTACTTAGTAGCTGAGTCAACATTAGGACTGGAGTGCATGCAAAAGGGTTTCCACTTCCTGGCTAAAGGGACCCAGGAAACAGGCAATCAGAAAGCCCTCCAGCTGAAGCCATTTTAAGTAGTCTACGATCTCGCCTTTGCACTCATTCTAATTGTCTCTTTTACTCATATATTTACCTCCAAAAGATGTCATGGCATTTGATGATGTCTCAGGTTGTCAAGGTAACCAAAATCGCCGCAAAATTAATTTTCATCACTATTTCTTTGACAGATGTTTTTCCACTCTCAAATTGCCTTCTTTTCAACACAAAATATTCTATGGGGGACTGGTTAAATGCATTGTAACGTGCCTGTGTAATGAAATACTACAGTCATAAAAGAGCATTATACATCTGCCTGGGCTGATATATGTAAGATGTACAGAGCATACATGTGAACAGTATGTGTCCATATGTTTGTCAAAAGGGAGAGGGTGTACACACGCGCACACACACACACACACACACATGCACACACGCATGCACAGCAAAACTGAGTGTCCTAAGTACTGGTTGAGGGTGGTTGCTTTTGGGAAGGGGGACCTGGGATCTACAGAGTTGGGAAAAGTTTACATTTTTAACTTGCACTGTTAAAACAAGGTACCATATTTATGTGTTTGTTTCTCATTTGAAAAATAATTTAAGAGGTAGTGAAGATTTTAATTCCTGCTACATGGAGCTAAGTCCACATTCTTAGTTAAGCCTCTGAGTGTCCTTCAAGTCATCCATTCACTTGCTGGCTGAACATTTTCCCTAGAAATGACCCTTCTCTCTCTCTCCCCTGACTCAGAAAACAGGATGAAAAACTGAATTTAGAAACAAGGTCAAAAGTTTTCACTACTATGTTTTTAGATATGTTTTTTTAAATGTATTTCTTAATCTAGGAACCCTGTCTTCTATTATTTCCTCCCACCCCCTAAACCTTAGCTCTTGCACATTATAGGGTGACAACTCCACCCTTACACAGAGTTAGTGCTCCCCTAACGTTCACCACACTGAGGGGAGCTCCCACAGAATCATTAGCTACACTGTGTGTGTGGGTCAGGGAGGAGGGACTCTAACTATCTGGCAATGGCAGCTGTTAATACAGTTACAGTAGAAATAAAAATGTCACCAATGAGAGCTATTTAACCAATTCCAACCTTCCCAGGGCTGGATAAATATCGTGAGCCTACTGTGTGCACAGACTTAGAGATAAAATGATGAACAAGACAAACAAGGTCCTTGTTTCCTCCCATAGGTGTATGTTCCAGGAAGCAAATACACAAGAACGTCAGCAAGTGACAATGCTCTGAAGAAGAGAACACTGGGTCATAGGGTAAAACCCAGGGAAGGGGGTGGCAGGGAGGGTATTTCTAGCTAGCAATCTGCTGTAGACCCTATAGGATTCATCACTGACAGAAGCTCTCTATTCTGAGGACAGAGTAAAATAAACTAAGACTAGATGGAGAACTGCATGCGAACCAGCTGCCAGCAAAGGTGCCCATCAACTCGTGTGTGTTTTTTATTCTTGGCAAATCGTATGAAAAAGTACATGTTGGTCTACTTCTGTAAATGGTGCAGTATCTAGACTAACCTTCCCACAGAAAACTATAAACTCTGAACAAAGCAGAAAACAAATGGATATCTGCAGTCACTGGAGAAGGAGGAAAAGAAGGCGGGAATGTGGGAAGTTCAACACTTAAAACAGTGGTTCTCAACCTTCCTAATGCTGTGACCCTTTAATACAGTTCCTTATGTTGTGGTGACCCCCAACCATAAAATTATTTTTGTTGCTACTTCATAATTGTAATTTTGCTGCTGTTATGAATCGTAATGTAAGTATCTGATATGCAGGATGAATTTAGGCGACCCCTGTGAAAGGGTCGTTCGACCCCAAAGGGGTCGCGACCCACAGGTTGAGAACCGCTGACTTAAAAGAAGGAAATGAAATGCTGAGTTTCTCATTTCACATTTTTGCCCAAGGGGAGTGGAGGGGCTGAAATCCACCGCATAAAGGGGCAGCTAACGTTGATAGAAATTGTCAATGTTACTCTCTTGAGGAACAAGAGAACAGAGGTCAAGGCTACCCCAGTAGCTGAAAAGGTGAGAGAGCAATGAGAGTCACAGAAGGGTGGCCCCGAATCTGTATATAAACTCTGTCCAAATTTCTGTCCAACTCCTGAACTATACATGCAAGGGCCGACTCTAAAGAGCCCAGCTAAGATAAAATAAACTGAAGAGAAGTTTCAGCTGACAAAAGACAGTTTTGAGTTTGAATTCAGTCAAGACTGCCTACAAAAACAAAAAGTAACCTACTTAATGGGAGAATAAAACAGCACACCGTTTCCTTAATGTGTCATTCATGGCATCAAGAATATAAATCAAAATTACTGGGCATAGAAACAGGAAAACATGATTTGACTCAATAGAAAAGTTAAACAATTGAGGTCAATCAAGAGATGAATGATGGGACTACATCAAAATACAAAGTCTCTGCACAGCAACAGAAACCATCAACAAAATGAAAAGGGAGCCCACTGTATGGAAGAACATATCTGCCAATGATACATTTGATAAGAGGTTCATATCCAAAATATACAAGGAACTCATACAACCTAACAAAAGGAAGACAAACAATTAAATTAAAAAACTGGCAAAGGACCTAAAAAACACTTCTCTAAATGGACATACAGATGGTCAAGAGACATGAAAAAATGCTCAAAATCACTAATCATCAGAAATATGCAAATTAAAATGACAATGAGGTATCACCTCCCATCTGTAAGAATGGCTAACATCAACAAAATCAACAAATGACAGTTGCTGGTGAGTATGTGGAGAAAAGAGAACCCTAGTACACTGCTGGTGGGACTGCAGCCTGGTGCAGCCATTATGGAAAACAGTATGGAGTTTCCTCAAAAAATTAAATATGAAACTCCTAAGAAACCCACCAATCAGAAAAAATATAAGCACGCCTATGTTCATAGCAGTGCAATTTACAATAGCTAAGATCTGGAAACAGCCCAAGTGCCCATCAGTAGATTAGTGGATAAACAAGCTGTGGTACATTTATATCATGGAATACTATGCAGCAGTAAAAAGAAGGATCTCTGACCCTTTGAGATAGCATGGAGTGACCTGGAGAGTATTATGCTAAGCGAAATAGGCCAATCAGAGAAAGACAAGTATCACATGACTTCACTCATATGTGGAATCTAAAGAACAAAATAAACTGATGAATAAAATAGATCCAGGAACATAGAAGCATGGAACAAACTATGGAATCTCAGAGGGAAGGTGGATGGGAAGAGATTAACCAAAAAATTCATATGCATACATGTATAACCCACGGACACAGATAATAGTGTGGTGAAGGCCTGGGGTGGGGCGGGGGATGGGAGGAGGGTGGGTATGGGCTAGAAGTGGTCAATGGGGGAAAAAGGGGACATCTGTAATACTTTCAACAATAAAGAAATTTTTAAAAATAGATGAATTAGATGTTGGAATTAGCAAATAAGAATTTTAAGCAGCTATTTATAGCCATGTATAAAGATATAAAGGAAAGATGCTTGTAATAAACAAACACACAGCAAATCTCAACGGAAACTTCTGAAGATACCATAGGTCTGAAGAGTGGTGAGAACCTGTGATAGTGTGATTTACAGTAAGTGTGTATGTGTGTGTGTGTGTGTGTGTGTGTGTGTATAACCTATCTAATAATAGACAAACATGGCAATTAACCATACCTCCGACACGCTTCCCATTGGCTAATCAGGGCGATATGCAAATTAACTGCCAACCAAGATGGTGGTCAGCAGCCAGGCAGCTGAAGCAAACAGGAGGCTTGCTTGCTCCAGTGATAAAGGAAGCCAAGGTTCCCCGCCTGCCACTGCTGGCCTCTGAGCTGCAGTCTAAGCAACTATGTTGCAATTATAGAAGCTAAACAATCCCCAGAAACCTGCTTTCAGCCAGCTGGGCCTCAGAGCTGGAGTTGCAACAGTGTTTCAATTATAGAAGCTAAACAAAGCCCAGATACCTGCTTTCAGCAGCCGAAGTCTCAGAGCTGGAGCTGAGCCTCGGAGCTAAAGCCCGCTCTCAGCTCCAGTGACAGCCATAAAAGGTAAATAAATCCCAGGATAAAAAAAAAAAAAGAAAAAAAGGAGAGGTTGGGAGCTTCACCCCCCAGCCTGAAAACGGCCCTCAGCCCCTCACCCAGACTGGCCAGGCACCCCAGTGGGGACTCCCACCCTGAAGGGGGTGTGACCAGCTGCAAACAGCCATCATCCCCTCATCCAGGCTGGGCCAGGCACCCAAGCGGGACCCCCCACCCTGATCCAGGACACCATTCAGGGCAAACCAGCCGGCCCCCCACCTGTGCACCAGGCCACTATCCTATATAGTAAAAAGGGCAATATGCCTCCCAGCACCGGGATCAGTGGAGCCGCGAGGCCTCCCGGAACTGGAATCAGCGGAGCCGCGAGGCCTCCTGGCACTGGGATCAGCGGAGCCGTGAGGTCTCCTGGCACCGGGATCAGCGGAGCAGCGAGACCTCCCAGCACCAGGATCAGCAGAGCAGCGAGGCCTCACTGCCCCGGTGTCAAGCAGAGCCGCGAGGCCTCCCAGCACCGGGATCAGTGGAGCAGCGAGGCCTCACTGCCCCCCAGCACTGGGATCAGCGGAGCCGCGAGGCCTCCTGGCCCCTGGAGCAGCATGACAGGGGGGCAGCGCCCAAACTTCCTGATCACCCTGCGGCTCTGTGTGTGACAGGGGGCGGGGCCACAACCTTCCTATCCACCCTGCTCTGTTCCTGACAGGGGAAGGCGCCCCACCCCCCTGATCGGCCCTGCTCTGTGCCTGATAGGGGGGAGCTCCCCAACCCCCTGATCGGCCCTGCTCTGTGTGTGACAGGGTGCAGCGCCCTAACCCCCGCCATGGCCCTGCTCTGTGTGTGATGGGGTGGAGCCGCAACCTCCCCATCAGCCCTGCCCTGAGTGTGATGGGGGGAGTGCCCCAACCCCCTGATCGGCCCTGCTCTGTGGGTGACAGGGGGCGGCGCCCCAACCCCCTGATTGGCCCTGCTCTGTGTGTGACAGGGGGCGGTGCCCCAACTCCCATATAGGCCCTACTCTGTGCGTGACAGGGGGGAGCTCCCCAAACCCCTGATCGGCCCTGCGCTGTGCATGACAGGGAGGAGCTCCCCAACCCCCTTATTGGCCCTGCTCTGTGCGTGACAGGGTACGGAGCCCCAACCCCCCTGATTGGCCGGCTCTGTGACAGGGGTGGCACCACAACCCCCTGATCTGCCCTGCTCTGTGCATGACAGGGGATGGCGCTGCAACCTCCCCATCGACCCTGCCTTCAGTGTGACAGGGGGCGGTGCCCCAACCCCCCAATCGGCTCTACCCTGAGCGTGACTGGTGGTGGCATCGCAGCCTCCCGGTCCGCCCTGCTCTGTGCATGACAGGGGGCGGCGCCCCAACTCCCCAATCGGCCCTGCTCTGAGCCCGACCAGGGGCTGCACCTAGGGATTGGGCCTGCCCTCTGCCACCCTGGAGCAGGTCTAACCCAGCAGGTCGTTATCTCTCGAGGGGTCCCAGAGCTGTGAGAGGGCACAAGTGGGGATGAGGGACACTCCCCC
>NW_005871464.1:990986-997385 GCF_000147115.1 Myotis lucifugus | reverse complement strand
CTGGGTGGGTGTGAGTGTGTGTGTGTGTGTAAATTGTCTTCATCCCTAAATACCTGATAATTTCTAAAGTGATGAGTGTGATTAAAGTGCGTTAATTGGTCTATTTCGCTTAGCATAAAACTCTCCAGGTCCCTCCATGCTGTCTCAAAGGGTCAGAGATCCTTCTTTTTACTGCTGCATAGTATTCCGTGATGTAATGTTACATTAATTAGATGTATTTTGGACACCACCTAAGGATGGTTCTGGTTGCCAGTGGGACCAACCATGTGAAAGGTGGGTTGGGACTGGAGAGGGGAGCGGGGTTGACGTTTGAATCAATTGTTAATGATGAGGACAGCAGAGGAATGGCAGCATGAGAGGTTCCCCTGGTCTCTCCCCTTGAAGTTACAACTAGAACAGCTATAATTCAAAAACCTTCCAAAAATTAAAAGTCCAAGCCCAGATGGCTTCACTAGTGAATTTTATCAAACATTCAGAGATGATTTAATACCTATCTTTCTCAAATACTTCCAAAAAATTTAAAAAGAGGCAATACTTCTTAGCATATTTTATGAGGCCAATATTACCCTGACACCAAAACATGGCAAGGGTAACACACAAAAAAGAATAATACAGACCAACATCTCTGGTAAATACAGATGCAAATATCCTAAACAAAATACTAACAGATCAAATATAATACATTAAAAAGATAATACATCATGACCAAGTGGGGTTCATTCCAGAGGTACAAGATGGTTCAAAATATGCAAACTGATCAATATAACACACCACATTAAGAAAATAAAGGATAAAATCATATGATCATATCGATAGATACAGAAAAAGCACTTGACAAGATACATATATAAAATGGGTGTAGGGGGACAGTCACTTAACATAGGAAAGGCCACATATGACAAACCCTCAGCTAATATCATACTCAATGGTGAAAACTAACAGCTTTTCCTCTAAGATCAGGAACAAGACAAGGATGCCCACTCTCACCACTCTTATTCAACATCATACTGGAAGCCAGAGCAACCAGGCAAGAGAAATAAAAAGCATCAAATTGGGAATGAAGAAGTAAGCTTTTTGCAGATGACATGATTCTTTATATATTAAAAAAAACACCTAAATATGCTACTAACCAAACTATTTGAAACAATAAGCAATACAGTAAAGTACATTTTTTGCAGGATACAAAAATCCATTGCATTCCTATACACTAACAATATACAAAAATACACTGCATTCATATATAGTGACAAAAACTTTTAAACAATTCCTTTTCAATTATTACAAAAATAATTAACATAACAAAGGATGTGAAGGACCTATACACTGAAAAATAGAAGACATTATTAACAGAAATTGAAGAAGACACAAAGAAACGGAACGATATTCTGTGTTCATGGATTAGAAGAATAAATAGTTAAAATGGCCATATTCCAAGAGACGTATGAAAAAATGCTCAAAGTCACTGATCATCAGAGAAATGCAAATTAAAAAACAACACTCATTTGTGGAATATAATGAACAACATAAACTGATGAACAAAAACAGATCCAGAGACAGAAAAGCATTGATCAGACCATTAAACCACAGAGGGAAGGTAGGGGAAAGGAGGAGAGATCAAGCAAAGGACTTGTATGCATGCATGTAAGCCTACCCAATGGACACCAGGGGGGTGGGGGGAGGGCAATGAGGGGATAAGGACACATATGTAATACCTTAATCAATAAAGAAAAAAAATAGCTCTGGCAGCTCTCAAAGCTGTTGGATCACTTTCAAAAAAAACCCACCACCAACAACAAAAACACCTCATAGACACAGACAACAGTATGGAGATTACTAGAGGAAAGGGGGGTGGGAGGAGGTGGAAGAGGGTAAAAGAGGGATAAATGGTGACGGAAGGAGACTTGACTTGGGGTGACGAACACACAATACAATAAACAGATGATATATTATAGAATTGTACACCTGAAACCTGCATTAATTTTATTAACCAATGTCACCCCAACAAAGTCAATAAAAATGAAAAACAAAAACAACAATGAGGTATCACCTCATACCTCATACTTGAATGGCTACCATTAACAAATCAACAAATGACATGAGCTGGCGAGGATGTGGAGAAAAGAGAACCCTAGTACACTGCTGGTGGGAATGCAGACTGGTGCATCCATTATGGAAAACAGTATGGAGTTTCCTCCAAAAATTAAATATGGAACTGCTATTTGACCCAGTGATCCCACTTCTAGGAATATATCCTAAGAAATCTGAAACACAAACCCAGAAAGAATGTACTTGGTATGCACCTCTATGTTCAGAGCAGCACAATTTACAATAGCTAAGATCTAGAAGCAGCCCAAGTGCCATCAGTAGACGAGTGGGTAAAAAAGCTGTGGTACATTTACACCATGGAATACTATGCAGCAGTAAAAAAGAAGAATCTCTTGCCGTTTGAGGCAGCATGGAGAGACCTGGAGAGTATCATGCTAAGTGAAATAAGTCAGTCAGAGAAAGACAAGTATCACATGATCTCACTGATATGTGGAAGCTAAGTAACAAAATAAATTGATGAACGGAGTGGATACAGAGACATGGAAGCATGGAACAGAGTACTGACTCTCAGAGGGAAGGCAGGGGAGGGTGGATGGGTGGGAAGTAATCAACCCATGGACACAGACCATAGGGTGCTGAAGGCCTGGGGCGGGGGGCGGGCTGCAGGGGATTAATGGGGGATTAATGGGGGATTAATGGGGTCATATGTAATACTTTCAACAATAAAGAATTAGTTTTAAAAAATCAACCCTCTTTTCTTTTAAAACAAACTAGCATGACTTTGCTCACTGCTGCTCTTCAAGCATTCTTGCCCTTATCTACAATTTCTTAAAAGTTATGAGCCATTCACACTTTTGAGCATATATCTAAAAGAACTGAAAGCAAGATCTTGAAGAGATATCGGTACACCTATGCCCACAGCAGCCATTATACATAACAGCCAAGAGGTGGGAGCAACCCAAACGTCCACTGACAGATGAATGGCTAAACAAAATAATGTATATTATTACTATTATTCAGCCTTAAACAAACAAACAAACAAAACAAGGAAATCCTGTCACATGCTACAACATGGATGAACTTTGAGCTCCACACAAAAAGACAAATATGGTATAATCCACTTAGAATGGTGGTTGGGGGGGGGGGGGCGAGTAGGGCGGGGGGGTTGGGGGAGGAGCCTGGGGAGCTGTCAATGGGAACAGAGTTTCAGTTCTGTGAGAGGAAAGAGCTCTGCAGATCTCTCACACAATCATGTAAATACCTTAACACAACTGAACTGGGCACTTCAAAGCTGTTAAAATGGTACATTTTGTTACATTTTTAATGATTAAAATTTGTGATCATTTTTTAAAAAATTTACCAGCCAGTGTTTGGCAACTGGACCAGGCCAGGTTGACAATGGTAAAAACAAGGTAACATTTTCTTACAAAATCTGAGGCACGGTCTCCCAATCACTAAAGCTCATTTTACCCTTTGAATCAGGTTAGTCTTCTCGGCACATGCAAGACAAGAAGTAATTGAAGAGTCCGATTCACCTTTTCACCCGTCCCCATCCCCCTCCCCTCTGGCAACCATCCCTTCCATCTCTGTTTCTATGAGTCTGTTTTTGTTTTGTTTTCTATTTTTTATTCACCAACTTATATCATCAAGCCTAAGGAGTTGACTTATCTTTTCTACCTTTTATCATGAAGTCCAGAAACTGGTATTTGTTCTTCTTCATCTTGTTAGAGTAGGATGGAAAACTTCTCTCTCCTCTCCCCATTACCCTCCCCGCGCCCCACCCTCACACACTCTCTCACACACTTTTATTCTTCTTGAGGATTTGGACAAGCCTCTATTCAATTTGGCTTTAGATTTCAATAAACATTTATACTGATTAACCTCCTCTGACCATGTATACTGTAGCAGAAAACCTTTCCCCTTAACTTGGCATGTCCTTTCAAAACTAAACTTCCCCAAAACCAGACTCTGGAGCCACAGTGTTCCTCTGGGATGCTTCCCTTTCTCTGCATCACACCGACGCCCTCGTTCTCTTACGGGAGATTACCTGGGATGAAGAGAGATGCATTCAGTTTTGCAGAACTTTCTAACCCTCTTAGCAAGCTTGCCTTTTAGTCTCCTTAGCAACCAAAAACTGGAAATAATGAAATACAACTAAACCTGTAACAGTTAGAATAGACTATACTTATAAAACCCAATATACTAAATGTTATAGGAAAAAAACAAAATTATATATCATGTATTTATATGACTTAATAAAGAGATGCTAGCCTTATAAAGGAAGCTAAAAAAAGAATGTACTTTGAAGTTTCCCCAAATTGTCTGTTTCTCACTGTACCTTGTTCTCCAACATCCAAATGTCATACTGCTTCTGGGACGATGACCTTCCCTAGAAAATAAGCTCCCCAGAGAAGGGATTAGGCTTTGTCCCCAGTGCCAACATGGTGCTGGGGACATGGCAGACAGTCACTAGTCGGATGAACTCAGAATGAGGTGCAGAGCTTTGGTTTCGTAGGACTAGTTTCCCGAGCTGTATGAGTGTCCAGCAACTGCATTCCACATGTGGGGAATGTACACCTCCCTCACATGCGCGACTAGGAAGGCAGGAACAAGAAGAGCGGGCACTGGGGCAGGAAGGAAAAACAGCTCTTGACGTGTAGTAAGTGCTTAACATTCTAAAAAGGAGGTGAGATGGTGGAATTCAAAGAGGAAGATGAATGGAGCCAGGTGGTGATCCAGGGACCGGTGGCAGCGCCCACCACAGAGATAACCCTCTTCAAGGTGACCAGGTGTGCAACCCCAGCCTGGGGAAAGGAAGTCTGGAAGGTAGAAAAGAAAAAACAAAACAGAACCCAGAAGCGTTAAGAGAATCAAGGCGGATGTGAGTTTACGCTGGGTGGGCTTCCACGTCCCCACTGTAACATGGGGTAAATAAGCCTCCACGTCATCACGTCCCAGGCATGATGACACATGCAGGCTCGCTGTGAGAGAAGCTCACAGACACAGCTCCTTTGCAGAGCTAGAGCCCCTACACAGACACCAAACCCTCCCCTCAGCTCAGCGTCCTCCCTGACAATTCTTGCTCCTCCCTCCCTTCTCAATCTGTGCTCCCACCCAGCCGCCCGCCCCTCACAACAGAGACAAAGAGAAGACCACCCAAGCTACCTGCAGGAAGGACACTCCCCAGCTCTGCCGCAGCTGGGAAGAGAGTGGGGAGACGGGAGCCCCCAGGTACTGGGCTTTGGGCACAGAAGTTGTGAGTATAAACAAGAGCGAAACAGTAAACTAGAAGGGAAGGAAGAGGTCAGCCACGCGAGGCCTGATTTCCATCGGAACAAGGAGACCTGTGCTTTTATGTCTTGGCACCAAATTCATTCCAGGACCTGGCTGCGGACAATCAGAAATGATCTGTACACACTTGCAATCTTCAACTCCACAGAGAGAGGTGACAAAGATCCTCCAGTGGACCAGGCTCCAGCCCGGCTCCTGAGTCCTCTCCTCAACCAGGCCTCAGCCTTGCCCACAAAACCAGACTCTCAACACAAATGATTCTGTCCGCCCACCTTGGCCCCACACTAAGAGACTTACACAAACACTAACAGTTTCTAACAGCTCAAGGCCTGATCCTGGAAGGACCACCCTCCCCAAGTGCCTCCCTGAGAAAGCTCAAGGCTCCAGAAGAAGTCACTGCTTGTTCTCGCCAACACCCACCAGCGGCCCCTGACTACCAGTTCTTGACTTAGAGGATTTGCTAGAAAGGGCTTGCAGCTGTGAATCTTCCGTCTGTCCCTTAAGATGCATCTCCTATAACTAGCAGGGTCTTCCGGAAGGACCAGCAAGCCTCTTCTTAAATGTAAGCAGCAGGAGGGACAGGTACGGCTCTGCCTCCCAGGCTCCGTGGGAGGTAGGACCCTGATTCCCACCACCGCCAGCGCAGACACAGCGGCCTCCCCAGCATTTACAGGGTCCAACCTCCGTGATTGTTCCCTTCCTGACACCACGGAGTCCCTGCTCTTCTCCTCCCTACTCCCCAGTCCTGCCTTGAAAACGCAGTCACCTCAGTGCCAATCACAGTTCAATTCCGTTCATGTTGGACCCTCTCCTCTACTGCAATAGTGTAAACCAGTGGTTCTCAACCTTCCTAACGCCTCGACCCTTTAGTACAGTTCCTCATGTTGTGGTGACCCCCAACCATAAAATTATTTTCGTTGCTACTTCATACTGTAATGTTGCTACTGTATGAATTGTAATGTAAATATCTGATATGCAGGATGTATTTTCAGGGGCCGTGACCCACTAAACGGATAAAGCGGTCTAGTGCTTCCTTTGATGAGATAAAGAAGAGTGCAGGAG
>NW_005871464.1:939419-990886 GCF_000147115.1 Myotis lucifugus | reverse complement strand
CCTGACTACCAGCGTGGGCAAACTATCGGCCCGCGGGCCGGATCCGCCCGTTTGAAATGAATAAAACTAAAAAAAAAAAAAAGACCGTACCTTTTATGTCATGATGTTTACTTTGAATTTATATTAGTTCACATAAACACTCCATCCATGCTTTTGTTCCGGGCCTCCGGTCCAGTTTAAGAACCCATTGTGGCCCTCGAGTCAAAAAGTTTGCCCACCCCTGGACTAGCCTGTGACCTCAGTGTTTCCCAAGGCTGGGGAGGAGACTCCACTCCTGACTTACAAGAGCTGTGAAGAGTGAAAGGAGAGATATGGCATGAGTTTAGGATCATGTCGGGAATAGAGTAAGGGCTCAGTAAGTAATTCCTAAGAAAGCTCACAGGAATAACTCTGGGAGATCATGAGAGCTATGCAAGTGGGCAAAACCTAGGACGGAGTAATGTAAAACATTTAAAGAAAAATAACTTCGAAGTCAGGAGATATGCTCCCCAAATGAAAGCAACTTCATCCTAATTTCTCTGCTCTTATATATGGGATAATGTCCCTTTAAACAAGCTAATGAAACCACTTTCTGAAAGCAGGCAGTTGCTAAGTGTTGCCAAGGGATACAGGCTAAGCTTGTGGGTAAATTAATCATTGTGTGCAAATTAAGCAAAACACCAGATGAGCACTGTCTGCAATTAGCTCCCTATCAAAAGAAGAAAAAAAAAACAGAGTAATACATACTTCGCAGATTTCTTTTATTTAGCTGCTGAAAAAAGAATTTGCAGGGCATCTAACCTGATCTCCATATTCTGCAGGAGGGAAGTCTTAAGCCTCCAGAGGTTAAATGACGTGCCCCAGATCCCAAGGCAATTAGTAAGTACACTGGACTTAGAATCTAGAATCACCACCCCTTGCTGGTTCCTCATAGTAAGAAGTTGAAGGAAAACATAACATAAACCTAGAAAATATCCCCAAAGAAGACATGAAATATGGGTTACAAGACATCAAATTTAAAACAATCTGAAAAGGAATTTAAGAATCTGAGACATCAATCCTCCCCCACCCCCAAATGCCCTGGCTGAGCCCAGAGCAATCAGAGAACCAGGGGAAAAACTGAAGAGCCTCCCTTAGTTACAAGCGAGCGCCAGAGGGCATGTAAAATGATCTTCTCAGCACAACATCTAAAGGCAGGATCTAAACTCCTTCACCTGAGAGAAATCAGCAATCAGAGGAAAACACAGATCCTTCCAGTGGTCGGCAAACTGTGGCTCGCGAGCCAAATGGGGATCTTTAGCCCCTATGAGTGTGGCTCTTCCACAAACTACCGACTTCTGGGCATGGGCCACGAAGTTTCAAATCGCACTGTACATGTGGGCCTGCACATGGTATTTTGTGGAAGAGCCCCTTTCACAAGGGGCCAAAGAGCCGCACGTGGCTTGCGTGCCGCAGTTTGCCGACCACTGCTTTAGGTAAAGAAAGAAAGCATTCAGTAAATATTTCTGAAAAGACTTCAATCCCCTTGCAATCCCAAATCTCCAAGGACTATACTATAAACCAGCCGTGGGCAAACTACGGCCCGCGGGCCGGATCCGGCCCATTTGAAATGAATAAAACTAAAAAAAAAAAGACCGTACCCTTTTATGTAATGATGTTTACTTTGAATTTATATTAGTCCACACAAACACTCCATCCATGCTTTTGTTCCGGTCCTCCCGTCCAGTTTAAGAACCCATTGTGGCCCTCCAGTCAAAAAGTTTGCCCACCCCTGCAGTACTTCGTTGCTGCCATATAGTGGTAGGAAGCCTAAATTGCAAGAAAAATTCTTTTTTTATTTTACTTCTCAGTTGCAGTTCACATTCAATATTATATTGTACTAGAGGCCCGGTGCACAAAAATTTGTGCACTCGGGGGGGTCCCTCAGCCCGGCCTGTGCCTCTGCAGTCTGGGACCCTTCGGGGATGACCACTGCTGGCTTAGGCCCGCTCCCCGGGGATTGGTCCTAAACTGGCAGTCAGACATCCCTCTGGCAGCCCGGAAGCCCTCGGGGGATGTCCACTTGCCAGCGAGGAGCAGGCATAAGGTGCAGTTGGACATCCTTAGCGCTCCTGAGGAGGCGGGAGAGGCTCCCACCACCACCGCTGTACTGGCAGCCATCAGCCTGGCTTGTGGATGAGCAGAGCTCCCCCTGTGGGAGCGCACTGACCACCAGGGGGCAGCTCCTGCATTGAGCGTCTGCCCCCTGGTGGTCAGTGTGTGTCATAGTGACCAGTCATTCCCAGTCTTTCTGCTGTTAGGGTCAATTTGCATATTACCCTTTTATTATATAGGAGTGCCTGGCCAGCCTGGGTGAGGGGCTGATGGCCTTTTGCAGGATGGCCACAGCCCCTTCAGGGTGGGGGGTCCTGCTGGGGTGCCTGGCCAGTCTTGGTGATGGGCTGAGGGCCGTTTTCAGGCTGGCTAAGCCCCCCAGCGGGGACCCTTACCCCATGAGGGTGTGGCCAGCCTGGGTGAGGGGCTGATGGCTGTTTGCAGGCTGGCCACAACCCCCAGCCACCCAAGCTCCCAGTGGAGGCTGGCTGGAAGCAGGTATCTGGGATTTATTTGTCTCCTATAATTGAAACTTTGTTGCCATGAGCGGAGGCTACAGCCGGTCAGCGCAGGCAGGGAAGCTTGGCTTCCTCCATCGCCCAGGCAACCAAGCCTCCTGCTTGCTCCAGCTCTGTGGCTGCCAGCCGCCATCTTGGTTGGGTTAATTTGCATATAGTCACTCTGATTGGCTGGTGGGTGTGGCTTAGGGCATAGTGAAGGTATGGTCAATTAGCATCTTTGTCTTTTATTAGAGTAGATTAGTTTTAGGTGTACAGCACAGTGGTTAGGCAATCATATATTTTACAAAGTGATCCCCTATAATTCAAGTACCCACCTGGCACCATACGTAGTTATTACAACATTATTGACTATATTTCCTATGCTGGATTTTACATACCCATGACTAGTAACAACCAATTTGTACTTCTTAATCCCTTCACCTTTTTCATTCGATCTCCCAACCCCCTCCTCCTGTCAACCATTAATTTGCTCTCTGTATCTATAAGTCTGTTTCTATTTTAGATTCCACATATAAGTGAAATCATGTGGTATTTCTCTTTCTCTGACTTATTTCACTCAGCATAATATCCTCTAGGGCCATTCATGCTGTCACAAATGATAAGATTTCATTATTATCTTATGGCTGGTACATACGTACCACTTCCTTATCCACTCGTCTACTGATGGACACTTGAATTGCTTCCATTTAGTGGCTATTGTATAAATTGATGAATTAACAAAGGTGTATATTCGTCCTTTCAAATTAGTGTTTTGGGTTTCTTCAAATGTATGCCCGGAAGTAGAGTCACTAAGTTGTAAGGCAGTTCCATTTTTAATTTTTCGAGGAATCACCATACTGTTTTCCATAGTGGCTGCACCAATCTGCATTCCCACCAACAGTGCATGATGGTTCCCTTTTATCCACATCTTTGCCAACTCTTGTTGTTTATTGACTTATTGATGCTAGCCAAATCTGACAGGTGTGGGGTGATATTTCATTGTAGTATTAACTTGCATTTCTCTGATGATTAATGACATTGAGCATCTTTTCATATGTCTATTGGCCATCTGTATGTCTCATTGGAGAAGGGTCCATTCAGGTCCTCTGCCCATTTTTTAATTGGATTGTTTGTTTTTTTGGTGTTGAGTTTTCTAAATTCTTTACAAATTTTAGATATTAACCACTTATCAGATGTATCATTTGTGAATATCTTCTCCCATTCAGTAAGTTGTCTTTTTGCTTTATTGAATGTTTCCTTTGCTGTGCAAAAATATTTAGTTTGATGTAGTCCCATTTGTTTAGTTTTTCTTTTATTGACCTTGTCCAAGGAGACATTATGAAAATATATACTGCTGAGACAAATGTCAGAGATTTTACTGTCTGTGTTTTCTTCTAGTTTTATAGTTTTGAGTCTTACAATTAAGTCTTTAATCCATTTTGAGTTTATTCTTGTGTATAGTTTCTTTTTTTGAAATTTCCCAACACCATGTATTGAAGAGACTGGCTTTATCTTATCGTATATTCTTCCCTCTGTTGTTGTATATTAATTGATCATATAGTTGTGGGTTTATTTCTGGGCTCTCTATTCTGTTCCACTGACCTATGTGTGTTTTTATGCCAGTACCATACTGTTGTGATTACTATAACCTTGTTGTATATTTTAATATCAGGTAGCATGATACCTATAACTTTGTTCTTTCTCAAGATTTCTCTAGCTAATCAGGGTCTTCTGTTGTTCCATATAAAATTTTGAATTATTTGTTCAGTTCTGTGAAAAACAGCATTGGTATTTTGATAGGAATTGAACAGAATCTACAGGTTTGGATAGTACATTTTAATGATGTTAATTCTTCCTATCCATGAGCATGGTATATGCTTTGATTTATTTGTATCTTCTTCAATTTATTTCTTCAGTGTCTTATAAATACTCAAGTACAGGTCTTTTACTTCCTTGGTTAAATTTACTCCTAGTATTTTTTTATGCAATTGTAAATGGTATTTTTTTCTTAGTTTCTCTTTCTGATAGTTTATTATTGGTGTATAAAAATGCAGTTGATTTCTGAATATTCATTTCATATCCTGCTACTTTACTGAATTTATTGGTCACTTCTAGTTTTTTGGTGGAATCTCTAGGATTCCCTACATATAGTATCATGTCATCTACAAATAACATTTTTACTTCTTCTTTTCCAATTTGGATGCCTTTTATTTCTTCTTCTTGTCTAATTGCTGTGAATAGGACTTCCAGTACTATGTTGAATAAGAGTGGTAAAAGTGGACATTCCTGTTTTGTTCCTGATCTAAATAAAAACACTTTTAGTTTTTCCCAGTTGTATATGATGTTAGCTTAGGTTTGTCATATATGGCCTTTATTATGTTGAGGTATGGTTCCTCTATTCCCACTTTACAGAGAGTTTTTATCATGAATTAGTACTGGATTTTGTCAAATACTTTTCCTTTATCCATTGATATGACCATATGATTTTTATCCTTCATTTTGTTTATGTGGTGAATCAAATTAATTAATTTGCAGACACTGAACCAAACTTGCATCCCAGGAATAATCCTACGATATCACAGTGTGTGATCTTTTAAAATTATTGAATTCTGTTTGCTAATATTTTATTAACAATTTTTGCATCTATGCTCATTGGGGATATTGGCCTATAATTTTGTTTCTTAGTAATGTCTTCATCTGGCTTTGAAATCAGAATTATGCTGACCTCATGAAATGAGCTTCGGGGCCTTCCCTCCTCTTGAATTTTCAGAAATAGTTTGAGAAGAAGACGGCTTTATTCTTCTTTGAATATTTGGTAAAATTCACTTGTGAAGCCATCCAGTCCAGATTTTTTGTTTGTTGCAAGTTTTTTGATTACTGCTTCAATTTCATTGTTGTAATTGGTCTGTCCAGATTTTCTGTTTCTTCTTGATTCAGTCTTGGAAGATTGTATGTTTCTAGGAATTTATCCATTTCGTCCAGATTGTCCAATTTGTTGGCCTATAATTATTTGTAGTATTTAAAAAATAATCCTTTGTATATTTTCAGTTGTCACTTCTCCTCTTTCATTTCTGATATTTATTTGGGCCCTCTCTCTTTTTTTGATGAGTCTAGTTAGAGGTTTATCAATCTTATTTATCTTTTCAAAGAACCAGCTGTTGATTTCACTGATCTTTTTAATTCATTTAGACTCTATTTTGTTTATTTCTGCTCTGATCATTATTATTTCCTTCCTTACATGGTCTCACTTTGGGCTTTGTTTGTCATTCTTTTTCTAGTTCTTTTAGGTATAAGGTTAGATAAGTTGAGATTTTTCTTTTTTCTGGAAGTAGGCCTCTATTGCTATGAATTTCCCTCATAGGACTGCTTTCGCTGTGTCCCACTGATTTAGAGTAGTGTGTTTTCATTTTCATTTCTCTTAAATGATTTCTTCCTTGATCTTATTGTTAACCCATTCATTGTTTAGTCACATTATAACACTCCATGTGCTTGTGTGTTTCTCAGGTTTTTTCTTTTGATTCATTTCTAGTTTCATATCATTGTGGTCAGAGAAGATGCTTGATATGATTTCAATCTACTTAAATTTACTGAGACTTGCTTGGTGCCCTAACATGTGATCTATTGTGGAAAATGTTCCATGTGCACTTGAGAAGAATGAATATTCTGCTGCTTTGGGGTGAAATGTTCTAAAACTATCAATTAAATCCACGTGGTCCAATGTGTCATTTATGGTCGCTGTTCCTTGTTGACTGTCTCTCTGAAGATTCATCCATTGATGTCAATGGGGTGTTAAAGTCCCTACTATAACTGTATCACTGTCAATCTCTCATTTTATGTTCATCATTATTTGTTTTATATATTTAGGTCCTCCTGTATTGGGTGCATAAATGTTTACAAGGTTTATATCCTCCTGTTGGATTGATCCCTTTATAATTATGTAATGTCCTTCTTTGTCTCTTAATATAGCCTTTGCTTTAAAGTCTATTTTGTCTTATATAAGTATTGCTACCGCAGCTTTTTCCCCACTTGCATGTAAATATCTTTTTCCATCCCTTTACTTTCAGTCTGTGTGTCTTTCAATATGAAGTGAGTCTCATAGATAGCATATATATGAATCTTGTTTACTTATCTATTCAGCTACTCTATGCCATTTGACTGTAGCATAAAGCCATTTAAATTTTAAGTGATAATTGATAGGTATGTATTTATTACCATTATTATGCATATTTATGTTTCCTTTTCAGAAGTCCCTTTAACATTGCTTTTTCCCCCTATATTTTTATTTATTTCAGAGAGGAAGAGAAAGGGAGGGAGAGAGAGATAGAAATATCAATGCAGCTAGTGCTGTGGGTCAAAAGAATGAAAGAGATAATAAATACTATAGAAAACCAAAAATAGGAGGACTACTGGAAGGCTGGGAGTTTCAGAAAGGGTGATACTCAAGAATGATTTTGGATAAACCCTGGGCTTTGGTAGGTATATCCAAGGACATAAGGGTAAAGTAAGGATGAGAAAATGTGTGAGATACAGGAAAAGGAAGTCACTAGATCAAGTATGGCAAGAGGAAACATGTATGGAGATAGAAACAGGAAGGATGGTCCAGCTTAATGAGAAACATAGTCAAAGTTAGGATAGACAGGTAGTTTGGACCGCAAGACCCAATAGTTTTCATATAAGTTCTGCCTCTCTAGGAACAGTTAATACAACCTGTTACAAAAAATTGAAATGAAAGTTGCCTAACTTATTTAATAAAACTAAACTTTGCAAACTTGTTTTCTAAGCCACAAAATGATCATAGGAAAATGGAGCTATAGGCCAATTTCCTTACAAATGTAATACAAAAATCCAAAATAAAATGTTAGCTAAGTAAATCCAACTGTATATTTTTAAAAATATATAATAGTTTAGTAGTGTTATTAAAGTAATGCCATGATGATTCAACATAAAAATAATCTATCAATTTCATGTACTACATTTATCTTTTATATATACAAAAGTCCAATATGCTAAGTGTCCCTCAAACCGGTTGCTATGATGCACACTGATGACCAGGAGGCAGATGCTCAACGCAGGAGCTGCTGTGATGCGCACTGGTCATTTACAGAGAAATGGCACTGCGGACCTGGTGCCCACAAAGCAACACTTGGCTTCCCCCAAGTGGGACACAGGCCACACCACCACCCTGGAGCAACACCCCACCAAATCGCAGCCGACGCTGCCGAGACCCCATGGTGCAAAATGCGGCCCCCAGCCCAGCCCGGACCAGAAACGGTGGCTGTGGGCGCTGGGTAATGACATCATATAGCAATGCCCAGTTTCCTCTCCCTAGCGACTAGTCTCCTTGCAGTTTCTTCAGCCCAGGAACAAGCCTTGCTTTATAGCCAGGTGGAAACATTTTACACTTTAACCAAATGTTTGTGAAGTGTTTTCCTGTGCCTCATCTCATTTGATCCTCACAGAAGTCCTGGAGTAGGTAGATAGGTGACTCGGTGGAATTCTATTTTCCTTTCATTAGCCAGAAAACGGAGATTTAGAAAGCTTAGAAACTTGACCCGACTGAAAAGAAGAAATTGTGGACCGTAAAAAAGACTTCAGGTTTTCTCTCTGCGCAGAATATAGTCAAACACTGCAGCAGTTAAATGTTTTACCCTTTGTTCTCCCCGCGTGATCTATAATAATAATCTGCTTCTTGTTGATATTTACTGCTGTGTTGCTAACAATTACCTGAAAGAGAAGTTGGGGTGCTTCACTGGGCTGGAAAAAGTTTAGCTAAATCAGAGAACAGGTCTAATTAAGCAAGTTTATTATATATATATATATATATATATATATATATATATATATATAAATGGCTAAGTTGACTCACACATGCACGATACATATAAAGCTCTCGCTGAAGCCAATCACACGCATGTGCTTCGATCTGTCATTGTCGATCGTGAAATTGGTTGACACTCTATTATAGAGAAAGGGCGAATAGCAATATTAAAATATTTCTTCTAATTAATTTCCTTTCAATGTGCACGGATTTGTGCACTGGGCCACTAGTATATAATAAAGGAGGAAAATTATATGATTATTTCAATGGATACAAAAAGAGAATTTGATATGATTCAACATCTATTAGTGATTTTTCAAAAATGAAAACTGAAAATATCTCATTGCAAATAGGATAAGAAGAACTTTTAGAACTTGATAAAGTAGCTATGCAAGAACCAAAAACCTAGAATATTATAGTTCAATGGAAAATTGTAAGATGTTCATTATCAATGCTAATTAACATGGTTTAGAAGTTCTGAGACATCTAGGGATAGAAAAAATATATAGATAATATGATCATTAGGTTAAATAATTTGATATTATAGTTTCTACTGGCAAAAATGGTCAAACATCAGCAATGTCATATAGCTCAATGTAACATTAAGTAAAATTAGTAGACAATAACTATAAAAGACTAATATAAAAAGTGTCCGCTTGGGAGTTTGAATGAGAGACCGGGAGTTCAATTGCTCGCTATGATGTGTGCTGACCACCAGGGGGCAGCACGGAATGAAGAAAGGCCCCCCGCCAGCCACCAGCAGCTGGGGAAGGAAGGCCCTGGCCAGCAGTTGGAAGGCCCCAATTGGCCCTGATCGCCAGCCAGGCCTAGGGACCCTACCCATACATGAATTTCATGCACCGGGCCTCTAGTGAGAATTAATAAGAAGCTTCATCATGGTTGCTCATATGTGATAACCTACAAAACATCAATCTCATTACTCTACATCAACAAAACTCAACTATAAAATATAGCATAATAATATAGCAATGACAATACATTAGACCTTTACAGAGAAAAGTATTAAACTCTAATAAATACAGATAATGATGTAAATTAAAGAGAAAAAGCAATTAGAAGCACTGGGCTATATGTTCACATTGCATCATAGATAGATCTGAAAAGCAGTGATATGTATATATATATCAAAAAATGAGATCTAGACTACAATTTGTGTAAATTAAAATATCCAAAAAACAATACATGTTTTATAAAAACACAAGCAGACAAAATATACATTCAAACTGTTTTTATGGGGAAAGAGACAGGATTAAATAAATAACAGAATAGACTTACATAGACTGAAGATGATATGTACCATGATCTTAGAAGTTAGATTAACTTAACCCTCTGTACTAAAGGAAGGTCTGATGAAGAAAGGAAATAAAGTTTGGATTACCTGGTATGTAAGGAGGGCCACCAAACAGGTTTCAAAGTGATAAATGGGTGTTGGGAATTAGGAAGAAGAAAGTATACTCAAGCTAATATTCAAATTCATCTGGCATTGCAGGCTACAATGGGTTGAAGTTGGGAGAGGTTAGTGATAGAAATACCAATAATAAATCTATTATCATGCATGAGCCCATGAGGGTTTTTTTTTTTTTTTTAGAAACAGAAAAATAAAAGGATCAATTTTGAGGAAACATATCAAGAAAGAATCAAGAGAATCTTGCAATCGAATGGGAATGATGGGGGTGGATGGAATGGGAATGGTGGGGGTGGAGGAGTCAAGGATGACTCCAAGCATTCTTGTTTTAGTGTCTGGCACCAATGACAGAAATAGAAAACTCTGGAGACAGGGCCAGGATGAAAAGTTTGGTTTTAGAAATAGAAAATTCTGCAGAAATGGCCAATAAAATTTAAGAGTATTGGGAAATAAAAATGCAATTATCTCCTTAAATAAAGTCATGGTCCAATTACACTGGGAACAAAGTTGGCTCTGGTTACTATATCCAGGAAAATAGGAAAAAGACACAAAGAGGAAGACCAGAGAAGAGCAAATCCAATGATTAACTCAAATGGCATATGGGCTTCCTTATAAGACTCCTTAAAAGACAAGCTAAGAGTGACTAAATGAATTATAAAGAAGCAAATTTGTCAAAAATTAGAGCTATTTCTTGAATCAAAAAAAATATTTATCAACAAAACATTTTAAAATGAACACAGAGAATGACTCTAAAGAGAAGTACATGCAGCCAACAAATGCATTATTCCCTTAACATTGGCTGCAGGTAGAAAATCTGGAAATCCATACAATCAACATTATTCAACATTACTGAGTGCCTTCTACATGTCCTGTACTGTGGGAGGCAACGAGGACACAAAAATGGGCTAAAACAGACATGGTCCCTGTGATGGTGCAATTTTTGTTGTTGTTAATCCTCACTCATGGGTATGTTGTTGTTGTTGTTTTGCATTAATTTTTAGAGACAGTGGAAGGGAGGGGGAGAGACAGAGAGAGAGAAACAGTGATGTGAGAGAGACATATCTACTGGTTGCCTCCCACACGCATCCCGACTGGGGCCACAGATGGAACCTGCAACCGAGGCATGTGCCCTTGACTGGAATTCAACCTGCAACCCATCAGTCTGCAGGCCAAAGCTCTAACCACAGAGTCAAACCAGCTAGGGTTTGATGTGTCAACTTGGCTGGGCTATGGAATCCAATTTTGGGTCAAATAGTCTAGAAGTTAGTGTAAAGGTATTTTTTAGATGTGAATAACATTAACATCAGTAGACTTTAAGTAAAGCAGATTACCCTCTCCCTTAGTCCATTTGAGTTGCTATAAGAAAACACCATTGACTGGGTGGCTTATAAATAACAGAAATTTATTTCTCACCATTCTGGAAGCTGAAAGTCCATGATCAAGGTGTCAGGTGAGGGCCCTCTCACTGGCTCATACAGTCTTTGCGCTGTCTCCTCAAAAGGTGGGAAGTGGGCGGGACCTCTCTGGGATCTCTTTTTTTGAAGCCACTGATCCCATTCCTAATGGCTTTGCCCTTATGAGGTCCCATCTCCGAACACTATCACATTGAGGAACAGGGTTCCACAACAGGAATCCGGAGAGAACACAAACATTCAGCCTATGGCACGCTCCAAAATGGGGGTGGGCCTGTTCCAATCAGTGAAGTCCATCAGGGAAACAGCTGGGGTCCCCTGAGGAAGAGCGCACTCTGCCTCCAGGCTGTCTTCAGACTCAAGACTCTTCCCTCAGCCTCCAGCCTTTCAGCCTGTTCTATAGATTTCAAACTTGCAGATCCCACAATCATGAGTCAATTCCTTACAATAAATCTCACTTGTCTACATAGATACATCTTATTGCTTCTGTTTCTCTGGAGAACTCTGACAAACACAGTCCTTCATGTCATAAAACACAGTAATCAAATCAGTCTACAAGTAAGTATATATTTGGAAACTCAGATAAGCCTACAAAAAAGAAAAAAGTCTGATTCTACAAGAACATAAAATAAGAGAATCTGACCTAAACGGGTTAAGTGCCATGGGAAATCTTCACCAAAAGTGATACTTCAGCCAAGATTCGAAAAGAGGAGATAGGTAGGCAACAGTGTTCAGGTGGCAGAGAGCAATACAAGCAGATGGTAGAGCAGCGCAGAGGCAAGAGGAGGGAGGTAGGAAAGGAGCTGCAGGGTTAAGGTCATCTGTGAAGAACCTTGTATGGACATAGTAAGATTTTCAGTCATTACACTCTGAGGGATGTGAAGACACTGAGAGGAATGAGCTGATATCAGAATTGCATTCTAAAGACTATGTACTCGGACTACCCTGTAAGAAACAGAGGAAGAGGGCCAGAGTGCGGAATGGTGAATTGGAAAGAAAAGGTGATGCTATGGTCTGAATGTCTGTGTCTCCCCCACACTGCCCCACTCCAAATTCATACATTAGAATCCTAACTCACAATGGTGATGGTGTTAGGAGGTGGGAAGTGCTTTGGTCATGAGGGTGAACCTTCATGAATGAGATTAATCTATTTATATAAAAGCCTAAGCAACTGTTCGACCATTCAACCGTCCAACTTGGTAGCTATGACACGCACTGACCATCAGGGGGCAGACGCTCAACACAGGAGCTGCCGAGCTGCAGTGACTTGGCAGCTGCGGCTCTCGGATGATGCACCCGGAACCAGAGAGGAGGGAGCCAGATTCTGGGGTGTGGCACCCGAGAACCATCCTCTTGCAATCTGGGACCCCTTGGGGGATGTCGGAGAGCTGGTTTCAGCCAGATCCTCACAGGCCAGGCCGAGGGACCCCACCTGCCGGAGGGACCCCGCTCACTCTGCAGATGCCCTTTGCGCCCTGGTGCCGCCCCAGGTGCGGCCGGCCAGGGAGGGACTGCAGGAGGTTGGCTCCAGGGTGTGTCTGGCCCATCTCGCCTGTCCAGCCCCACCGTCCACCTTCTAATTAATTTCCTTTCAATGTGCATGAATGCGTGCACTGGGGCACTAGTGTTCTTATAAAAGAGACTCCAAAGAGAAACCTAGCCCCTTCCACCATGTGAGGACATAGCAAGAAGGTGCTGGCCAGAACCAGGCAAAAGGCTCTCACCAGAACCACGCTGGTACCTTAATCTTGGAGAGGCTGGAAGTCCAAGATTAACTCTAACAGATAAATTGCTGTTGTTTGTGAGCTATCCAGTCTATGAAAATTTTATTATAGTAAACTGAATGAACGAAGACAGGCAGAGGTCAAAGTTCCTAACTTGTTCAAGTGGATGGCAGACACTACGACAGAGAAGCCTGGGCAAAAGATCATACATTTAGGCCTTGAAAATGTTGAGTTTGAGGTACCTTTAAACATCTACCTGGAGACACCTACCTAGACCTGGCCCCCATGACTTCATTTCTAGATGTTAGCCTCCTGAAAGGTTTCCCTCCTTCCACTCTTGCCTCTCTAGTGTTTATCCTGCGCAGAGCAGGGGGAATTATCTTTTTAAAATGTTAGTAGAGTCATATTACTCCTTTCTTCTAAATTGTTTCCCATGGTGTATAAGGTCTTGAGGATCTACCATCTGCAGCTCAAAGAGGGCTTGTGAGAAGTAAGTGTGAGTCATCTGCACAGAATGGTCACTGACGCCAAGGGCATGTAGGAAATTTCCCAGGGAGAGACTACAGAGTGATCCATAAGGAAATCCATTATCTCCTACAATGGAGACAGAAAAGGAATGGTCAGAAAAACAGGAAGAACACTAGCAGAATATGGTATCATTGAAGGCAAGAGGGAGAAAAAAGCCTTTCAATAAAGTGATCAACAATACCAAATGATCAAAGCTGTCTCATGGACTTAGCATATGGAATTTCAAATGCCTTTTTCAAATTTCAAATAGAACCAGCATTTCATTATTCAATGTATCTTCTGCATGGCTCTATTGTACACAACTGTCTTTGTTTAGCTCTCATCACTCCCACTTAATGCCTAAGGTGATGAGACAATTCTGGTTTACAAAAGGCTTGCATTCTAGACTTTGGTTTCTTTCCATGAATAATTAACAGTAATGGTTTATTAATTAGAGTATGGCCTTACTTGTGCTCCATAAACCACTTGGCATTGAACTCCCTGAAGCAAGGAAGTTTTAACCCAGGTGCCTGAAGGAATGCTACCATTCTCTCCCCCACCCTACCCCCAGGCCAGGGGAAGTCAGTGACAATCTATTGCAGGGGTCAGCAAACTGTTTTTGTATGGCCCACAAGCTAAGAACGATTTTTACATTTTAAATAGTTGAAAAAAATAAAAGAATATTTTGTAAAATGTGAAAATTACATGAACCTCAAATATCAGTTTTATTGGGACACAGTCATGCTCATTTATTTACATATTGTCTGTTACACTTTCACAGAGCAGCAGAATTGAGTAATTTTACACAAAGCCTAACATATTTACTATCTGGCCCTGTACAAAAAGGTTTGCTGACCCTTTATCTATCATCGCTTTCCTTGACCAAATCCAGGTTCAGACTCTTAATTCTTTTAAGGACAATGACCCAGCAAACTATCAATCATTTGGAATTGACACCTAGAGCGAATGAAATCCCAGAGGCACCCCAGCACCAACATATCAGGCTCTTACCTGTAAGTTGGTCATGAGATTTATAAATCTTCTACTCGTACTGTTAGAGTGACCCTGGAAGCTGATATGCAAAACCAAAGCAAACTCCAGGCTACCCTTACCTTTGCTACAAGTCAGTTGATCTATAACACAAAGTTCAGTGGGTTTGTTTTTTTAATAAACAACACTGAAAGTGAAATAAAACAGGTTGTATTGCTCAGAATATCCTATAAGAAAAAAAAAATGTTTTGCTTCCTATCTTTTGTGTGTGTGTGTGTGTGTGTGTGTGTGTGTGTGTGTTTTAATCTTCTCTAGTTGGTTTTTGGGGAACAGAGTTTGAGATCAATTGTCAGACACTTACTGCGATGGGTCTCTGGTTCACGGCTGACCAGGGAAAGCTACTTGCCTCTTCAGAGGTGTCTGTCCAACTCCATCTGTATCTCATTATACAGTAATGCGACCGGCTTCCTAACACTGCTTAATATACAATGCAATGAAATGTTGCCTTGAAGACATCAGGGCTGAGATGACTGAATATATGGAGCCATGAAAATTACTAGCCTCAAGGTAGGGTTGGAGCTTTTTGTGAACAACCTTTTGACCTGTGACCAAGAACCAATCAAACAAAAGAACCCAGTCTCAACCTCAGCTGCGCTAGGAATGCTGTCCTCACTGATATCCAGGTAAATGCAAACACCTGGAGGCATCACATCCCTGCTCATCCCTATGCCTACACTTTTGCTTTTTGCTTTCAATCCTTGTTGAGTTGCACAACTTCACTGTTTTCATTTGGGTCAGATGTGACCAGAACCTTCTGTTAGCCTACAATGTTGCTGTTTCCATCTTGGCTATCTATTCAAATAAACCCTAAATCTTCCAGATTGGTGAGACTATACCAAACAGTTTCTCAACTTCCACACTAAAATCTAATGGGCACATTGGAAAGAGCATAAATATTAGGGCAGTTAACCACAGTTAAAACATTTATGATGCCCGGCTGGTGTTGCTCAGTGGTTAAGCATCGACCTATGAAGTAGGGGACATGCAGGAGGCAGCCAATCAATGATTCTCTCTCATCACTGATGTTTCTCTCTCTCCCTCTCCCTTCCTCTCTGAAATCAATAAAAAATAAATAAAAAACTCTCATGACTCCTTCCTCGTCCTCACGATCAAGAGACATGCATCCCTCCTCAGAAGCCTTAGAGCTGATCTTCTGTCTCCAACTGTCACAAGTGAAGGAACACGGACTCCTGTCCCAGACTGACACACCCTCATGTCTTCATAACTATTACACTGGTATAAAATAAAACCGCTATCACTCAACCCTCACTTACCCCATTATACAGCACCTTGGTGAATGTACCCATGTGGTGATGAGAGAACAAAGACTTATTATGATCCTATATAATAAAAGCCAAACATGCTAAGTGTCTGGTCGTCCAGTTGGCAGTTCAACCAATCAAAGAGTAATATGCTAATGATATGCTAAGGCCACTCAACTACTTGCTATGACATGCACTGACCACCAGGGGCAAATGCTCTGACCAGTAGGTTAGCTTGCTGCTGGGGTCCGGCCAATTGGGACTGAACGAGATGGGCCGAACACGCCCTGGAGCACTCAAACGGTCCCTCCCCAGATGGCCAACCTCCTGCATCTCTCCCCGGCCCTGATCGTGCACCAGTGGGGTTCCTTGGCCTGGCCTGTGCCCTCTTGCAATCAGGACCCCTTGGGGGATGTCGGAGAGCCAGTTTCGGCCCGATCCCTCAGGCCAGGCCGAGAGACCCCACTGGTGCATAAATTCGTGCACCGGGCCTCTAGTATATAAAAAAAGGCTAATATGCAAATTGAACGGCAGAACGTCAAGTCGCTATGACGTGCACTGACCACCAGGGTACAGACGCTCAATGCAGGAGCTGACCCCTGGTGGTCAGTGCACTCCCACATGGGGAGCACTGCTCAGCCAGAAGCCCTGAGCCAGGCTTATGGCTGGCGAGTGCAGTGGCAGTGGTGGGAGCCTCTCCCGCCTCTGCAGCAGCATTAAGGATGTCCGACTGATGGTTTAAGCTGTCAGTCAGACATTCCCGAGGGCGCAGGCTGTGCTGAGGGGACCCCCCCCCCGCCCTGAGTGCATGAATTTCATGCACCAGGCCTCTAGTTATGATACATTCTTTTAAAAATAATATATATAGGATGGGGCAAAAGTATGTTTACAGTTGTTCATATAGAAAATACAATAATTAATAAATAATACAAGAATAAATTGTTTTGCATACTCACAACTATAAGCCTACTTTTGCCCCACCCTCTGTGTGTGTGTGTGTGTGTGTGTGTGTATGTGTATTAGAACAGCTTAAGTTCACAGCAAAATTAAGAGGAAGGTATAGAGATTTGCCACATAGCCCCACCCCCACAAATGCATAGCCTCCCCATTTTCACCATCCCCCATCAGAAAGGTACATTAGTTACAAATGATGAACCTACACTGATACACCGTTATTATCCAAAGGCTACAGTTTACATTAGGGTTCATTCTTGGTATTGTATATTCTATGACTTTGGACAAATGTATAATGACATGTACGTATTATAGTATCATACAGAGTACTTTCACTGCCCTCTGTGCTCTGCCTATTCATCCCTTCTTCCTCCAACAAATCCCTGGCAACCACTGATTCTTTTTTTTTTTTAACTGTCTCCACAGTTTTGCCTTTTCAAGAACATCATATAGTTGGAATCATACAGTACGTAGCCTTTGCAGATTGGCTTATTTCACATAGTAAAATGCATTTAAGTTTCTCCATGCCTTTTCATGATATGGTAGCTCATTTCTTTTCAGTGCTCAATAATATTCCACTGTCTAGATGTACCACAGTTTATCCATTCACCTAGTGAAGGACATCTTGGTTGCTTCCAAACTTTGGAAATTATAAATAAAGCTGCTATCAACATCTATGTGCAGGATTGGTGTGGACATAAGTTTTCAATTTCTTTGGATAGGAGCCCAATTTCTGGATCATAAGGTAAGAGTATGTTTTGTTTTTAGATTTATCTCTAAGTTTTCCTAAATATCATTTTCAATTGCTCACTGAAAGTATATAAAAGTACAATTGACTTCTATGTGCTCACTTTGCATCTTGAGAGTTTCTTAAGTTTACTTATGAGTTCGAGGAGTTTTTCCCATAGATTCCTTAGTAGCCATGTCTTCTACAAATAGGGCAGATTTATTTCCTCTATAATCTGTATATCTTATCTTTTTCTTGACTTATTATACTAACTAGGCTCTCTAGTACCAAGTTAAATAGAAATGAAAGAGAGTATTCTGGCCTTGGTTCCAATCGTAAGGGAAAAGCATTCAGTCTTTCACCATTAAAAATGATGTTAGCTGTAGAGTTTTCCTAAATATCCTTTATCAGATTTAAATTCCTAATATTTCTAGTTTCATGTTTTTAACATAAATGGATTTTAAATTTTATTATATATGCTTTTGTGAGCATTTGTTCTCTCTTATTCAGTCATTTAATTTGGGAGGATGCATTGACTGATTTGTGAATCTTGACCAACCATACATTCCTGGGATAAACTTCACTTGGTCACAGTATATTATTATTTCTATATGGTGCTTATTTGATTTTCTGATATTTTCAAGATTTCTGCACCTACATTCATGAGGGCTGTTGGGATATAGTTTTCTTTTCTTGTAATGTCTATGTCTCCCTATTATCAGGGTAATGTTGGCCCCACAAACTAGGTGCAAAGGTTCTCGTCTATTTTCTGAAAGAAATTGTGTAGAATTTGTTATCTCTTTAAATGTTTTGCAGAATTTAGCAGTGAAATTGCCTGGACTTTTGTTTTTGGAAAGTATTTCATTTCTTTATAGATATGAAACTATTTCAATTATCTATCTCTTCTTTGGTGAGTTTTGGTGATTTCTAGCTTTCAAGAAATTAGTACATTCTTATCTAAGCTATCCAATTTATTTGCAGAGTTGTTTGTAGTATTTTTTAATCCTTTTAATGACTTGTCAGGTCTGTAGTAGTATCCTTTTTTATGCCTGATATTAGTCATCTGTATCTTCTCTTATTTTTCCATAGTCAGTTTGGCTCCACCAACTTCATTGATCTTTTCAGAACGTCAGCTTTGGGTTCCATTTATCCTGTCAACTATCAACTTAATTGATCTTTTCAGAATATCAGCTTTGGGTTTCATTTATTCTGTCAACTGTTCTGCAATGTTCTGTTTCAGTAATTCCCATTCACCTCTTTATTACTTCTTTCTTTCTGATTGACTTGGGTTTATGTTGTTCTTTTTCTATTTTCTTTTTTTAATACACTTTTTAATTTGATTTTTAGAGAGAGAAGAAGGGAGAGAAAGAGATAGAAACATCCATGAGAAAGAGAAATATTGATCAGCTGTTTCCTGCACCCCCTCGACAGGTGTCCTGACTGGGAATCAAACCGAAGACCTCTTGGTGCATGGGATGACACTCAACCAACTGAGCCATACCGGCCAGCCCTTCTATTTTCTTAAAGTGAAAGCTTATATTATTGATTAGAGACTATAGCTCCCTACTAAGCATTTGATGCTATTGTTGTCCCTCGGAGCTTTAGCTGCATCCCACTAATTTTGATGTGTTTCATTTTCATTTTCATTCAAAATATTTTTAAATTTCCCAAGGAATTCCCTCTTTGGTCCATGAATTATTTAACATTGGATATTTTAGTTATCTTTCTGTTATTAATTTCTAGTTGAATTTTACTATGGTCAGAGAATATATTTTGTATGACTTCAAATTTTTTTTAAAATTTAAGATTTACTTTATGGCCAACCTTGGTGACTATTTCAGGGGCACTTGTAAAGAGTATGCATTCTCTTGTTGGGTGAAGTGTTCCCTGAATGGTAACCAGACTCAGCTAGTTTACAGTGTTATTCGGTTCATCTACATCCTAGCTGACCTGCTAGTCACGAATGCCACCAAAAACTGAGAGAGGAGTGTTGATGTCCCCACCTATAGTTGTGGATTTGCCTCTTTCTCCTTCTAATCCTGTCACTTTTTGCTGCTTGTGTTTTCAACCTCTGTTTTCGGGTACGTACTCCTTTAGGTTCATTATGTCTTTTTGGCTAATTGAACCTTTTATCATTATGTAATGTATTTGTATTCCTTGATCTAAAGTCCACTGTATCTAATACTATATATTCACTCTTCCTTTCTTTTGAATGGAGCAACCCTGATAAACTCTTGCTAATTCTAATTATTATTTGCAGGGTTTAGGACTTTTCTATGTAGACAATCATAACTGAAAATATAACAGTTTTAAGTTTCTTTCCAATTTTCATTGTTTTTTATATTCAGGAACTTTTTATGACTTATTTATTCTAATTAGAATCATAGAGATGGATATATGTCATCACTACCTTTGTATAGTACCACATCACATTCTACTCACATTAATTTAAAACGTCCTCCCCTTTTAGCCTAAAAGCTTATGCAGCCGTTTTAGCAAAGGGGTGTATGGTCACTGATATACCTTTTAACTGGGGAAGACTGTCTCCTTGCTCAAACTCATAGCTTCAAGATAAATAAAAGAGGTACAGTAAGAAAAAAAGAAAACCGTTACCTAGCCACCCAAATATCCTAAAACTCCAGAAGCTCAACCCCAGATCTGCCCTTTCTTTGACATTCTCTCTGTTAGCCTCCTGCCTTCATTTGAGGCTGCCCCTCCCTTTTCAATCTACCCCATAGACAGCAGCTAAAGTTCGGGTCCAAACAACCACACCTGGAGCCTCGCTCCCCCTTTCAGCTGCCTCCAGTTCTCCTCATTGCCTAACAGACCATCTCAACACCTGTGTTCAGTTCCCCAGCTCTCCCAACTCCAGTTTCCCCCAACACCTGACCTTCCCTCAACCTCCACAACACCCACTTCCTTCTCCACAGTTCCCCAAACCCCACTGACGGTGAAACGCAACATCCACTCCCACATCTCTCTACGTGTCCCTTCCTACAGACTGCCTGCACTTCTCTTTACTTATCTCTGAAAGATTCTTAAAGGTTCACTTTCAGATTCCACCTCCTCCATGAAGTTTCTCAAGCAACAAAAGAAAAGAGAGTTTCAGTGCATTGGTGGTGTTATTTGTATCTGGCCCATGTATGTACCACCCAGTGGCCAGTTTGGAACCTGGGCAGTGCCTGCCTTCAACTGGGTTCTGGTTTGCCAAATTTGGGCAAACCTACCTTCTCTTTTCTGGTTCCCTCTCCTATAAAACAGTCATGGGGACTCTAAATGCATTAGGAGTTAACGTGTGTCACAGTCCTCGGTGATCACCCCACTCCCCCACCCCAAGTCCTTCTGATCTTTTAGTCATTACCTCTTTGTTTCAGGCTGCACACGCTTGTTCACTATTCCCCAACGGGACTACTTCTGTATTTTCCCCACTATTGAACACAGGAGATGTTTACTTAATATGAGGGAAACTGCTTACTTCTCTTGCGGAACAAATATTGAGTATGTTTGCAAGGAATACAAAAGGCACGCATGCATAAGCATTCACCCGTAATGCCTAAAGGGTAATAACCATTAGGGGAAGGCTTCTCCTCCCTCCTCTATCATATTCCACGAGTCCTAGGAGATGAGGGAGATTCAAGAAAGACAGGACACTGCCCTAGCCGGTGTGACTCAGTGGATAGAGTGTTGGCCTGTGGACTGAAGGGTCCCAGGTTCGATTCTGGTCAAAGGCACATGCCCGGGTTGCGGGCTCAATCACCAGTAGGGGGCGTGCAGGAGGCAGCCAATCAATGATTCTCAACATTGATGTTTCTATCTCTCTCTCTCCTTCTCCCTTTCTCTCAGAAATAAAACTATATAAGGAAGGAAGGAAGGAAGGAAGGAAGGAAGGAAGGAAGGAAGGAAGGAAGGAAGGAAGGAAGGAAGGAAGGAAGGAAGGAAGGAAGGAAGGGAGGAAGGAAGGAAGGAAGGAAGGGTGAAGTGCAGGGCTGCACTGCAGTGTGGGGGGTGGAGTGCAGGGCTGCGCTGCAGTGTGTGGGGTGGAGTGAAGGGTTGCACTGCAGTGTGCGGGATAGCATGCAGAGTTGCACTGCAGTGTATAGGGTGCAGGGTGGAGGGAAGGGGAACAATTTCCTCATAAGAATCTGGCCCTAACAGTGAGCCAGGGCTTACAACACCTACCACTTAAGATCTGTGGAAAGTAAAGGAGGTTTTTATTGTTGCTTAAAAAAAAAAAGTAAAGAGGAAGAACAAATCCATATAAAAATAAGAGCAGGAGGTAAAATAGAGAAAATAAGAAAGGTATCTAGCGAAGCAGTGTACCAGGTGAATGAAGAATTAATCAGTACGCACATATACGCCCATGTATGCACACATATGTGTGTATAAGCATCCTTGCCTTTCACTCTAGCCTCACTTCAAGTAAGGGATTAATCTGTATCTGCTCAAGGTACAGAAAAGTGACCAAAACAAGCTTGGTAGGTTTCCGTACGAGGTGTGATTGCATGCCCCCACCCCCCTCAGGAGGTGGACCGGAATCTGGAAGGCCCCAACGAGGACAGGGTACAAACATGAGGCTTATCACAACGGGGCATAGGAAAGCACAGCCACCCCGATGGCTAATTACTCTGAGCCGGCAATAAAAAGACAAACCATGAATCAGTGACCCTGACAGAGAAGGAAGCGGCTGCTCTTGCGAATATCAAAAAGAAATCCCCAATCTGACAGCACCGATCAAAAAGAGGCATCAGGAGAGTCTGGCAGACACTGCTGTGGATAATTAAATTTTTAGCCAGCAATAAAAAGAGAACACGTACTCCATAACCGATGGAGAAGGACACAACTGCTCCTCTGAACACTGAGCAGAAATCCCCAAACCTGACACCAAAGAGCTGAGGTCCGAGGTGCGAGTAAGACTCGGGCGGGAGGGCGTGTGAGTTCCTCACTGCACTGACACGCACCACGGGCCTGGAGACACCTCAGGCTCCCGCTGCGTTCTGGGGCTCACCCACGGGTGGGTTTTGGTGGACAGAGACCGCCGTCCTGTGACCATGCCTTTGAGCTGGGTGAGCTGTGAGAGATGAGTTCTGTAGGCCTTACAGCAGGCAATGCAAATTCATACAGTGAGACCAAGAGAAGAGCAGCGCTGGCTAGGCAGACCGGCCGGACTGCAGCCTTGGCCAACAGGGAGAGGTCAGGAAACCTGAAGCTCAGTGAAGCAAAGGCCCGGTGCCCTGCATGGACCCTGCCGTGTGTCATGAGTGCGTGGAGAAAAGCAGTCCTCCGGACAAGCAAGGGGTGTTCTAGAACACAGCATGCCCACCGCTTCTCCAAGTCTGCAGTGTTTGTTAAGAGAAATAAGGCATTTCAAAATGCAAAAGTTATAGCTAGACACTTTGTTACAGGCTACCCATTCTTGTGGCTTAGTCACATGCCATTTAACGATGGGGATCTCTCTGAGAAATGCATCGTTACATGGTTTCATCATTGTGAGAACATCAGAGTGTATTTACATAATCCTAAATGGTATAACCTACTACACACCTAGGCTATGAGGTACAGGCTGGAAGCCTGCACAGCATGTTGCTGTACAAAACAACCTGAGGTTAAGTCAGCACAGAGAAAATGATGCAACCAAGTGACAGTAGTAAACACGGATGCAAAAGGCTGCTGCCGCTCTATGGCTGTACTTCCATATGCCTGGCAGTGCAGGCCTGTGCACACCGGCATCGCCCGAACACGTGAGTGTGCACTGCACCACAATGCGGGGATAGCTACAAAGTCAGCAAGTGGCAGGAATTTTCCAGCTCCAGCACCATCCTGGGATCACCATCATCTCTGCAGCCACTGTTGACTGAAATGCTATGCGGGCAGGACTACAGTAACCTGTTTAAAAAGTTGAGACTAGCTTGCACATATAATGAGAAATGCAGTCTCCCTCCCTCTCCTGTTCCCACCCACCGAGAGGCACTGTTGGCAATTTAGTATATTCTTGCAGAGACGTTCTATGCATTCATGAGCATGGCAACTATACCTGCTTGGGAGCCTATTCACATTTTGCAGAAATGAGGTTGAATACCACCCACGAGGTCTGCGTCTTGCTCTTTCCACCGGTCAGAGTATCTTGGAGGTGGCTGCGTATTGGCGCATTCAGATTTGATTCAATAGTGTTCCATCTACAGATGCCCCACAGTTTGAGTTAATAATTTTTGAAGAATAAATTCTACACACATCCAGGTTAGTCTCTTAGATCGGCATGTCCCCTCTGCTGCAATGCACTTTGCTCTCTTAAGTTTTCATTTCTATTTTTCCCTCCTCTCCATCCCATGCTTCCCTCAGAGGTCCAACTTAAATCACCTTTATTCCCAGAATCCTAGTTGACTACTAAAGCCATAAGTGATAGTTCTGTCCTTCCAATCAATCTAACCTTTCAAACTCTCTTAGGACATTAGTAAAAACCATCCTCAAATACCTGCAGAGTGTCCTGGCTTATTCTCACTGCTGGAATCTAAGCCCCTTGAGGGCAGCATAATCTGACTTAATCATCTTTGTTTGCTTCCCAACCCCCAGCCACAGAGCATGGCACACAGCAGGCAGAATAAAGGCTGTTTGTTGAATGGGAAACGTGTGCTCCGGGGGTGCTGTGGGTTGAACTGTGTCTCCCCAGAACATCTGATGAAGTCCTAACTACAGGCACCTCAGAACGTGACCTTAGTGAGAAATAGGATTGTTGCAGATGTAAGTAGTTACGATGAGTTGTACTGGAGAACATGGACCCTTAATCCAACGTGACTGGTGTCCTTATAAGAAGAGACCAGAGGCCCTGACCGGTTTGGCTCAGTGGACAGAGCGTCGGCCTGTGGACTGAAAGGTCCCAGGTTCGATTCTGGTCGGGGGCATATACCTTGGTTGCGGGCACATCCCCAGTGGGAGGTGTGCAGGAGGCAGCTGATCGATGTTTCTCTCTCATCGATGTTTCGAACTCTCTGTCCCTCTCCCTTCCTCTCTGTGAAAAATCAATAAAATATATTTTTTTTAAAAAAGAGAAGAGACCAGAGACAGAGACATACACGGAGAATGCCAGGTGATGACAGAGGCAGGGACTGAAAGGATGTGTTATAAGCCCAGGAGCACCACCAACTGCTGGCAACACCAGAGGCTACGAGCAAGTTCTGACACTACTCTCTGATATCAACCGGATGTCAAACAATTCGATTCTGTCCTGACACTAGCTACCCAAAGTTAGTGGAGACCCCACACGGTAAGAACGAAGAACTTCACAAGACTGCCAGCCGTAAGTTTGGGGTGTCCCCAAGCCACCCATAATTATGCCCAACTGGCTACAAATTCAGGGTTTCCCATAACTCCCTCTGGTTCAATACCATTAGAACAATTCACATAACTCACTGACAGCACCACACTTATGATTATAGTTTCATGTTCATGTATGTAGGTTATAACTCAGGAACAAGCGAATGAAAGAGATGCTTAGGTCAAGGTCTGGGGTGGGGTGGGAAGAGAGGTTGAGCGTCCATGACCTCTCTTGATGAAACCCAGGTGCCTTCCCAGCCTTTCCCGACGAGGCAGCTCTACCGAGCCTCGGTGTCTGGAGTGTTCACCGGGGGCTCCAATCTGCAGGCAGGAGGGACTAAGTCCTGGGCCACAACTGCACTCCGTCTCTCCTCTCGCCCCTCCCCGCCATGGATGTCGGGCTGATCCAAAGTTCTAACCTTTTGATGCTGTGACTGGTCTTTCCAGGGACCAGCTCCCATCTTGAAGTTATCTAGGGGCCCGCCAGTAATCATCTCATTAGCATAAGAGAGTATGAGACCATCACTCAAGAGATTCCAAAACGTTTTGAAGCTTTGTGCCAGACAGAAACTGAGGCGGAGGAGGAGATGGTGTCTGTTATACCACAGGAAGAAACCGATCCTTCCCCACAGCCCTCAGAGAGCATGCCCTGCCCACACCTTGGATTCGGACTTCTGGCCTCCAGATCTGTGAGAATAATTTTACGTTGTTTAAAGCACCAGGTTTGTGATAATTTGTTAGAGAAGCAGTAGGAAATTAAGAGTGGATGGAGGAAGGCTTTGCCTTAGGGCAGTGGTTCTCAACCTTCCTAATGCCTCGACCCTTTACTACAGTTCCTCATGTTGTGATGACCCCCAATTTCACTGTTACAAATTGAACATAATTAAAGCATAATGATTAATCACAAAAACAATATGTAATTATATATGTGTTTTCCGATGGTCTTAGGCCACCCCTGTGAAAGGGTCATTCGACCCCCAAAGGGGTCGCGACCCACAGGTTGAGAACCGCTGTCTTAGGGTAACACTACAATTAAAATGTATTCCCTTGGTTTCCATACCATATAGTATTTCCTGACACCCCCTCGGGCCATTCTTCAGCCCCCCCTCTCTTCTCAGCACTCTACCCACGTCAGTGCTTCAGTCTCACCCACCTGCTGCTGGTTCCTAACGCCATGGTCTCCTGGATGCGCTCTGAAGCTCCAGATCCTCAGCCCAGCTGCCTGCTGGACTTCTCCCTCTGCATTTCCCACAGGCTCCTTCTCAGGCACGGGAAGCCCACTCTGGCAGGTATGTCCGTCCATCCTCTGCTCAAACCCAAACTTCAGCAGCAGCTTCAGCTCCTACTGCTCCCTCAAGTTCCACCAAGGTCCCTGGTTCAACATCCTCAAGATCTCCGGACCTCTCCATGTCTCACTCCTCATGGCTACATGTCTGATCTCATTCGGGTTACTCATCTACTCTCCTAGTCAATAGTAGGGTCTCCTAGCCAGTCTCTGCACCAGGCTTGTTCCCTCATTGGTTCTCTACCAGGCATCCAGAGTCCTCATTCTAAAATCCAGATCTGACCTTGCTCACTCCCATTTAAAACGGCACAGCAGCATCTTACACTTACCGAGGGTTTGTTCTGTCCCAGAAACTATTTAAGTACTTTATGTGTAATATTTATTTAAAATGTCATAGAGTAGAAAATATCTCCATTTTGCAATAAGACAAGTGAGGCTTATACAGCCCAAGTGATTGTGCAATTCGAGTGATAGAGGCAAGATTTGAACTTATGGGAATCGGACACCAGCACCCATGCTCAGAACCCCAAAACAGTGGGGAGAGATCAATACTTTACCATGGGTCCTCGGACAAAATCCAAACTGCTGACTCGTGTCTTATAAACAAGGTGACCACACAATTTGCCCAGGTTTTCACCTGCTGTTCCTGGCACTAGTAATTACGTGATCACTCTCCGAAGTGCCCTGTTTGGACAATAAGTTAGATGCCCACCCTATAACCCTCACGCCTACTCCCAGTGACTTTCCAAACATACAGCACTTATTTTACTTCCTTGAGGAAGCCACATTCTGCATTCCTTGGCATTCATACACCTCATTCCCTCTTTCCTTAGCCTGCTAACAATGCCTCGCCCCTCGGGTCTCAGCTGACATGACTTCCTCCCAAACCCCACTCCAACCAAACTCAGTTATGTTCTCAGGGTCCCATGAAAAACCCACTATCAAAGATAGCACCCTTTGTTATAAGGACTCATTTCACTGCTTTCCTATTCACACTCACATTTCTGGCAGAGGACTTGGCACACAGTAGGTGTAGTGGACACCAGACGCGCCCAGGAATGAAGCATTCTCCTCAGCTACTCAGGATCCAGCAGGTGACCACCATCAGTGTCTACCCTGCGGCACGGCTTTGGCTGGTGTCAGTCACATGATTCCCGTGACTGGCCAAGGCAGTGGTCTAAAGGCTCTGTCCCTCCTCCCAAGCTCAGGACAACTCTGAAGAGACCTCCCAAGTTCCCAAAGCCAACAGAGCATCCGCTGAGGCCTTCACTGGGACATCACAGCTCAACTTCTCCCTTTGCCTGGCCTGGACCTTTCACTCCCTCCACAGGTGCTGATGCTGAGAGCACTCCACAGTGAGCACTTGCATGTTATTCTCATCATCCACTTCCCAGGACCCAACCTGTGACCGCAGGTGATCAACAGATACATGTTTAATGAATGGCTTCTTTACTCAGTAAGTTGCCATCATGTACACTTTCCTCTTAGCACACACATCTATTCAACGGCATAGGTATGGCTTGCGAAAGGCGAATCATACTTTTGAATTAAAGACAACTTACTATGGACTAACTGTAAAGCAGTGTCATATTTTTTGCTAGTATAGTAAAATCTTGGAGCTCATGAAGGCATGATTACAAGTCTGCAGCTAAGTATTTAGCATGGGAAACCTCGATTTAGTGGTGACAGAAAGAGAATCCACTCTGAGACCTGTGAGGGCAGCACATACAGTCCCTGACAAGGACCTGCTCCTGCTCTTTGCAAAGCACTGTGGGCAACATGACAGGAGACAGTGGAGTCAGCTGATCCCTGCAAACACTCACAGCTTCCAGCCTGGTGAGAAAACAGAACCAGCAGCCCTGAGCAATCAAAGCAGGATGAAATCGGCGACATCCGAGGACAAGCAGAGGTCTGCAAATGCACAAGGGAGAAGCAACAGAGGGGAGACAGAAAGCAGTGACATCTGACTTGAACTCTGAGAATGCATTTGACAAACAATTCCTGAGTCCCTTCTACATTCCAGACACTGTGCTCGGGACCTACAGACTACCAGACTACGAGAGAGAGATGTACGCGGAACTAGAATACAACACACCAAGCTTTACACACTCATGTGAACATGCTGATACACAGAAAGGAGAGGCAGCAGTTTGATCAAAGGAGAGAACATTTCCAAAGAATATCTGAACTCCATTCCCAATGATATAGTCTACAAACTCTAGTGTGAGGACTGGGTGACCCACAGAAAATAGTCTTCACACTCAAAATGTTGCGTTCAACCAAGTCACAGTGGACAATGTTGAATGTCCACCCAGAATGCTCTGCTCCTTCTTCCATGTGAACAGAACTCTGATTTTGACCGGGTATCCATCCCTCCTCCCTAAAGGCCTCCTGACGTAGAAGGGGCTTTCCCCACCTCTACTCCTGAAAGGGTCTTGATGGCTCTAAGTCAGTCATCACAATCCTACCTCCTCTGCCAGCAACCAGGTCAGAGATGCAGACTTCAGCTTCATCAGCCCACCACATCCCTTCCTTTCAACATGGGTTAAGGTCAATGGTAAATACGTGAAATAAATCGGCTTAAACTAGAGGAAAGGACTCTGGACTTATGACTGGGACCATCTGGCTGCTCCTCTTGTCTTAGTCCATTTGAGCTGCTGTAACAGAATACCTATCAGGTATTCAGGTGGCATATAGAAAGCAGAAACTTATTTCTCACAGTCTGGGAAGTCCAAGATCAAGGTGCCAGCCGATTTGGTGAGGGCTGCTTTCCGGTTCTCGGTGATGGCTGCTCACAGTGTCCTTACACGGTAGAAGGGGCGGGGGCTTCTAGGACCACTTCTATAAGGGCTCTAATCCATACAAGAGGGCAATGCCCTCATGACCTAATGACCTCCCCAAAGCCCCACCAGCTGATACAGTCACCTTGGGGATTCGAGTTTCAACATCTGCATTTTGGATGGACACAAACATTCAGACTTAACACCTCTTTTGGTTTAAAACATGGAAGCAAAGGAACTCAGTTGCTGCTGGCAGCTGTATGTTGACCATGAAAAAAGCCAGTCTGAGGAAAAAGCCCACACAGAGATGAAGGCAAAGCAAAGCAAAGCAAAGCGGAAAGATCACAAGGCACCTGGATCTCCTACCTTGGGCCGACCCGTCACCTGAGGCCAAGTTTCTTTACTGTTTAAAGCTCCCTGAATTGGTATCACTTACAACCATCAAGAGCAGCCTCAGAGATACAAATGACCAACAGCCTTCTTCCCTGCAGAACCTCTCGGGCCTTAAATACAAAGAGAGGTTGGAACTCTCTAAAATGAGTCTACAGTGGGCTATGTTCCCCAGCCCTAGGGTTCCCCCCATAGAGCACGACTTCATAAAGAAGGAAAAGCCATTCTCCTTTCCACGTCTTCAAAAATACAGTCTGGCCTGTGCTGCAGGAAGTCAGGGAAGAGACTCAAGGCGAGAACCCAAACAAAGGGCCCTGCAATTTGTGGTCAAGGGTGGAGAAACAGGCTGTAAGTGAGAATCGGATGAAAAGGAAGACACAGACCAAAAGTAATCCAGGGATAGTTTTGTGTAAGTGACTGGATATGTAGGGTTGAGAAATGACTTCTCCAAACACCAGGAGACACATTCCCTACATCACTGCTAATTCACAGGTCCCTGGCAAACTGACCAAGGTAGGGTGTTTGATGCCATGGATTGGAATTTGGTCGGCATCTGGGCATGGTGAGCAGCCAGCGTCCCTTCCCCAGCCCTTGGGCAAAAGCCTCTGATTTTCCTTCGGGAACTGCCTCTCCCCTACTTCATCTCTGTGGACTTGCAATCCAGAGAACTGCCTACTCTCCCAGTCCCTAAGGGATGGTTGGGTCACATGGTCCAAACGAAACCAATTAGACTCTCCTCAGTGAGGGAATCATCCAAGCAACCCAGCGACAGAAAGCAACTGGGAAGCAAGCCCTCCGCAGAGGCTGCCCGTCACCCTGCAGCAGGGGCACTGCCGTCAGTCCTCTGCTTCTGTGAGCCACCCCATCCTCAAATCTCCCTCTTCACTCAGACGACCCAGAGTCCATGTCTGCGCTGCATCCAGGGAACCCCAATTGGTCACAGGAACCACAAGGCCTCCGTCCCTGCTCATGCAGACCAAATCTCAAAATGGAATGTGTCTTTAAAACTAGCAGCCCTGAAGGTTATTCCCATGCCACTTCCTAATATCAGACTGTTTTATTGGATAAAATGAGATGACAGCATGTCCTTCCCAGAGTGCAAGGATAAGACGGTGCCCATGTTAGAAGCTGAAGAGAACTTCAAACACATTTCTATTTAGACATTTCAGGGCCCCAAACTTAAAACATCCCTATAGGAAATTCCAGCTACATTTTATATTCACCTCTTTGTTTTGAATCCTGGGAGGGTTTCCTGTTTGTTGATTTGTTTTTTAAATAAAATACATGTTTATTTTTTATTTTTTCATCTTCACCTGAGGATATGTTTATTGACTTTGAGAGACAGAGAGAGGAACATCGATGTGAGAAACATCAATTGGTTGCCTTCTGTAAGTGCCCCGACTGGGAATCGAACCCATAACCCTTTTGGTGTACAGGACCATGCTCCGACAAACTGAGCCACCTGGCCAGGGCAAATACATGTTTATCCTAAAGAATTTGAAAATTGTTGAAAGGTAGAAGCAGCAAGAATTCAGATTACTCATAATCCTCCCCAGAGATAAACAGGCACTCGGAGCCTCGCAGTCTCTCCTGACTTCCTCCCAGCCTTCTCTATGCATTTTAAAAACACGGTGCAATCTCAACTCTGTGCTCACTTCTGTATCCTGTTTCCTTATCTTAAACATCTCCCACAAGCTCTTACATTTTTGGAATGTTATAAAAATACTGCACATTACAACAGTACAGATGTCCCAAAACTTAAACATTCCCTAATGTTAGGCACAAAGTCGCCCCTTTCCCCTACTGCGGTGGAATGGAAGCCTAGCAATGCAGCACATCAGGACCAGAGCCAGCAGACCTGGGAGCAAATCTCAGCTCCTTCCCTTACCAACGCTGCGACCAGCAGCAACCACGCACTCACCTGCTGAGGCTCGGGCAGGTGATGGGGGAAGGATCGGGCTTACACAGGAGTGTCTGTCACCAGACACACTCCACAATGAGCAGCTGTGGAACCACGTGTGTCTGCAATCGCACCAAGGAGACAGAGCTCAGAGCTCTGCCCTTCTCATGTTCTTTATTTTGCTAAGGTCTCTGCTTGATTATTAGGTCATGTAGGAGGCTACAGGGGCTTCTGCAGACATAGAAATGACTATCTTTGCACACCGAGCACAGAGCTATAGAACACTTTCCAAGGACTCTCTTACGCTTTCTGGTGAAACTGTAATAAGGAAACAAAGTGGAGAAACTTCCTACTGGCAGACGTTCCATCGTCTGATGCTCTCTGTGGTTAAGGCTACATACAAGATACTGGATTACCTCAAATAAATGTGACATTTTTATTTTTATACAAGTCAAGTTAATCAGCATTTTACTGGTAAAGCCACCTAAACAGCAGAACCTGAGGGACCCTGAGGCCGCTGAGAGCCACCAGGACGGGAGGGAGAGCACGTCCTGCCTTGACCTACTTAGGGTCCAGCTCAAATCTGGCTCTGCCCCTTTCCTGGCCGGCTACTTCCATAGCCTCCGCTCCCCATCTGTACAGTGGGCCTGTAGGTAGCACCCAATTCATACAGGTGTTGCCATGGGACCATAAAATATGCCCATAAAGGACACAGCCCAGTGCGTGGCTATGGGCGACACGGCGTGGCTTTTGAGGTTCTCCTCTCTCCGAGTCCATGAAGGCAGTGCCTTTCCCTGGCCCCCTGCAAGTGTGGTCGGTCAGGTGATTTGCTGTGGCCAATGAAATGTGACTAGAACTGAGGGTGCCCCTTCACAGAACCTTAGGCGCCAGTGCATGATTCGCTGCACCCTCATTGACTGCCTGTGCTATCGCAGAGTACGTGTGGAACAGGTACCTGTGGATCCTTAAAGGGCTATGACCAGCCCCCCTCAGTCAGCACTCTAAGCCATTGAGATGTTAAGGGTTCTTGTTACTGTGGAATAGCCTAGCCCAGTGATGGCGAACCTTTTGAGATCGGCGTGTCAGCATTTTGAAAAACCCTAACTTAACTCTGGTGCCGTGTCACATATAGAAATTTTTTGATATTTGCAACCATAGTAAAACAAAGACTTATATTTTTGATGTTTATTTTATATATGTAAATGCCATTTAACAAAGAAAAATCAACCAAAAAAATGAGTTCGCGTGTCAGAGGTGACATAGGTGTCATAGGTTTGCCATCACTGGCCTAGCCCTTCCTAAGTAATATAATAACTATTAATCACAATGGGTTTTAAATGAGCAAGGCTATCAGCATTACTGCTATCTCTACATGTTTCATGTTTGTGACTAAACACAGAGAAACTGGGTTTGATCTGAGATAAATGGGTATCAATGTCAAGCTATAAGTATCAGTACTTAGGAATATTAATAAGGTTGAAACGAATGCCTCATGACAAAGAGACTTTAAGCACATCCAGGGGAAGTGATAATTACCATAATTTATTGAGTGCTTATTATTTCCCAGCGGTTATGCTAAAGATATTATATTATCGTATTTAACCCTGGCAATAATTCCATGAAGTAGGTGTCATTCCAGTGTGGTAGGATGAGAATTCTGTTCTCCTCATCACTCCTCTACCCACTGTAGGAAGGTTTATTTAAAGTGCATATAGATAGAGATATAGAGATATCAAAAACTAATTTTGAAGTGGGTATCAGCAAGAGAAAAGTGTTATCCTAACGATACTACCCTCTGAGGGATCTAGGAGAATCGATAGCCACCCTCCCAGGATGAAGACAAGGAATGACCTCATAGCTGCACAGAGAGGAGCGGGCAGGCGGATGGGACTGTGATGAGCAGGAGTACAAGAAAGATTGCCAAGACTGTCAGTGGGACACGAGAGAGATAACATTCCTGGTGAGTCAGCTGCGGTACAGGCTCCCCATCCTGTCTCCAGGCATATCCAGGGGAGACTTGTGACTAGTTCCAGCCAATGGAATATGAACAGAGGTGACACCTGTAAGTTCCAGCCCCAGGCATTAAGAGCTAGCATGCCAACTCCCTTCACCTCTCACAGTGCCTGGAAGCCACACACTAAGACTGGGAAAGAGGGTGGAGGGCAGAGGGGGGATGCAGACGGAATCCCTGCATCACACAGGAAAGAGAGAAATCCTGGGGAGACCCCTGACTCACATCAAACTTCACATGAGCTTAAATAAACTTCTTTGTTAAGCCACTGAGGTTTGGAGCTCATGTGTTACCACAGCAGAAAGTAGCCTATCCTGATTACTTCAACGTGGAAGAGTAAAAACTAGGAAAATAAAATAAACCCAGGAAAATCAGGAGGAATTCATGTTTAATTAAAATTTTAAAAAGCAGTATTATTTTGTATTAGTTGAATGTAAACTATAATTGGAAATTAATAGACAGCATAGTCCCAGTGGCCAATAAAAATATCTTTTAAAAGTATAAACCTAGCCTTAGTTGGGTGGCTCAGTGGATAGAGCTTCAGCCTGTGGACCAAAGGGTCCTGGGTTCAGGTCAAGGGCATGTACCTCGGTTGCAGGCTCCTCCCTGGCCCAGGCTCTAGTCAGGGAATGTGCAGGAGGCAACCAATTGATATTTCTCTCTCTGTCTTTCCCTCTCTTCCCCTCTCTCTAAAAATCAATGGAAATATATCCTTGGGTGAGGATTAAAAAAAAAAAAAAAAAGACTAAAAAAAGAAAAGCATAAGCCCAAGAGCTAATTCCACAGAATTTGGGAAAGAAAATACTCTGGCAAAGCTAGTTATGGTGAAAAAAAAGAAAAAAAGAAATGCAAATTAAAATGATAAAGGAGATACAACTATTTACTCAAAATAAATTCTATTAAATTTTAAAATCACAATAAAATAAATGTTTTTCTATAAAAATGTCACTTAAATGACTCAGAAAAAGATAGAAAACAAATATTTTAGTAAACTGTAAGAAATCTGGAAAATTGTCAAAACCACCTCCAAAAACAAGTCCTGGAAAAGTTATTTCCAACCTTCAAGGACTAGTAATTCTTAACCTCAGCATCGCATAGAAAAAGTAGAAAGTGATCAACATTTTACATCGTTATCAAAATTTGACAGAAAAATTCAAAAGAAAAAATTTATATGCTCTCATTTATGAATAAAAATCCCAAATAAAACTCCCAGTGAATTAAATCTAGCAGCATATTTAAAAAGTTAACAAACTATACTCACGTAACATTGATTGCAGGAAAACAAGGAGAGCTCCCTATTAGAAAATCTATTAAAGTTCAAGAAAATAACACATAAGCTCCTCATGGGTAGAAATTCTATGATGTATACTCAGCACAGAGAACACTGTCTAGAACACAGTAAGCGCTCAATAAATATTTATGGCATAAATTAGAGCAGTGGTTCTCAACCTGTGCGTCGCGACCCCTTTGGGGGTTGAACTACCCTTTCACAGGGGTCGCCTAAGACCATCGGAAAACACATATATAATTACATATTGTTTTTGTGATTAATCACTATGCTTTAATTACGTTCAATTTGTAACAATGAAAATACATCCTGCATATCAGATATTTACATTACGATTCATAACAGTAGCAAAATTACAGTTATGAAGTAGCAACAAAAATAATTTTATGGTTGGGGGTCACCACAACATGAGGAACTGTATAAAGGGTCGCGGCATTAGGAAGGTTGAGAACCACTGAATTGAGAGTGAATATATTACAAATAAAAGGAGAAAATAACATGTGATGATCTTTAAAGACTATAATAATATAGTTAATCAAATTTAACTTTGGCACCAAAGAAAAAAAGCATAATAATAAAATTATGCAATATGGAACATGATTACAGAACAATGTCTCAAATTATCATGCATTTCCAGGGAGGATAATAAGAAGACATGAATGCCCACATATTGCCACATACGTATTTAACATGTTCCATAAGCCCTAAACAATGCAATTAGTGAAGAAAATAAAATAAAAATAAAATACTGGAGAAAGAAGCAAAATTACTATTTGCAGAAAATGTGATTGTCTACCTGAAAAATCCAATAGTACTTTAAAGTACTTAAAAATAATGAGAGTATATTTACACAATGGAATACCACAAGGCCGTAAAAAAGAAGGATCTCTTACCGTTTGCAACAGCATGGATGGACCTGGAAAGTATTATGCTAAGCAAAATAAGCCCGTCAGAGAAAGGTAAGTACCATATGATCTCACTTATGTGTGGAATCTAATAAACAAAATAAGCTGACGGAACAAAATAGAACCAGAGGCATAGATATGTGGAACAGAATGGCGGATGTCAGAGGGGAGGGGAGTGGAGGAATGGATATAAGATGGTGAAGAGATTAGTCAAAGAGCATATATGCATAACCCGTGGACACCGACAATGTGGTAAAGGCTAGAGAAGGGGTGGCCGGGGGCTGGGTGGAGGGGGGGCAAAGAAGGGAAAAATGGGAGACATCTGTAATTGTGTCAACAATAAAAAAAGAGTAATGAGATAGTTGTGAAGGTGCTAAGATAATTATATAAAAATCAATAACTTCCTTATATCCCAGCAATAAAGAGTAAAAAAATATATAACTTAACAAAAGATTCCAATCATCAAGGCCATAGGAATGACAATGACAAATTACCTAAAAACAAAACCAAAATTATACAGGACCTATTAGTAAATGGACAGATACTGTTTTACAGGATCAGAAACAGACTTGAGCCCCGACCGGTTTGGCTCAGTGGATAGAGCGTCGGCCTGCAGACTGAAAGGTCCCAGGTTCAATTCTGGTCAAGGGCATGTACCTTGGTTGCAGGCACATCCCCAGTAGGAGATGTGCAGGAGGCAGCTGATCGATGTTTCTCTCTCATCGATGTTTCTAACTCTCTATCCCTCTCCCTTCCTCTCTGTAAAAAATCAATAAAATATATAAAAAAATAAAGTAATTTAAAAAAAAAAAAAAAAGAAACAGACTTGAGTACACATATCCTATTCCGAAGGGGAAGACTTCTGATTACATTCAATATTGTAAAGTGTCCATTTTCCCCATATTAATATATATACATTTTTAAAAATACTAAGGAAAAACAAACAAATGAGAATAGCCAAGAAAATATAACCAACTCTCTTTGACAAAAGAACCATCTGTAGGTTAGCTGTGGGTAAGGCACGGCAAGACCCTTGGGCAAACTTGGTGAGTTCTAATTGCCAAGTGAAGGAGTCGCCCTGGGTGAAGCTGGGATGAGGGGCCCAGACGGACTCCACTGCTCCTCCCACCAAAGCCTGGGGCAGACCACCCCCTGCTGTTCCCCTGGGCAGCTGAGCCCATCTCAAAGTCCTGCCAGAACTGACAGACACGAGAGAACACACTAGGAATCTGAGAAATGGACACAACAAGGTGAAATTGTTTGGTACATGATCATGACATTTCAATACAGTGGGTATGAATGACATCAAGCATGTCAAACTCAAAGGCCAACACAGGCCAAATAAACAAGGCATGTGGCTCGCGGGCTGCGAGTTTGACATGCTTGAATTACATTATTCAAGGTGATAGTAGGGTAACTGATTTTTAAAAAATCATAAATGTGACACCTAACTCATGTCATACACCAAAATTGATAACTGATGAATTAAAGATTTGATGTAAAATGAAATTATATAAATAGTAATGAAAATGTATGGGTATTTATGTAGTCTTGGGTTGGGAATTGTGTTCCCTAAGCATAACAGGCAAGCACAAACCATAAATCGATAGACTAAAGATCACACAATATTATAAATTTTAAAACAAAATATAATAGGCAACAAACAAACTACAGGGAGATGTATGTGGCATATGAGAAAGCACATACATATATGCTTATTGGAATGTCTCTAAAATCGGTAACAGAACAGTTATAAACATGACTTTTAAAAAGTGGGTCTCAGACATGCAGGTCATTCAGAAAAGGCAACAAATATCCAGTAAACATTTAAAATGCTCAAGCACACTAGAAGTTAAAAGAAGAGAAAGGAGAGGTTTTGGTTTTCATTCATGCAATTAACAAAGTTGTAACATTTGTTGCTGATATGGGTGGGGAGAAGATATTAACAATTCTACTGAGAATAGAAATATATGTGTGTTCATCTATATAAAATGTCCACTCACATAGTGTTAAAACTCACATACTCTTTGACTCAGCAATTTCACTTCTAAAAATTCATACTAGGAAAGGAAACCAATGAGAAATATTTGCTACATGATTAGCAAAAGGAAATCAGTTGGCTACAGTAGAACATTACATAGCCCTGAAAAATTGTGCTGTAGAGGTATAGTTATTGACATACAATGATATTCAAATATAATAGTAAAGGGAAAAGCAGGTTGCAAAATAGTATACATAGTACAGTCGCTATCTCTTTTTGAAGAACATAGATGCCTATTAAAACCTTAGAAGACTATATCCAAAATATGAACTATAGTCTCCAGATAATGAGATTGGTGATTTTTTTTCCTTTTTGTCCATCCATAAGTTAATAATTTTCTACAATAAACAAGTATCACTTATGTAACCAAAAAAAAAAAAGTTAAAAAAAAGTAAATTGAATTCTGTGGGAAAATAAACATTTATCCTAAAAATAAACTCTAAAGTTGGAAAACGAAAGCAAAAACATCTGCTTCCTGGACAGAAAGGATAGTTTTAAATTGCTACACAGACACATGCTCCCAAAGGCAGTGGGCTCCAGGTGCCAGCCCCTGGGATACCCCGCACCCAGCAGGAAGCCCCAACCATCCTGCTCTCTCCCAACCTATCTGACTTACAACTAACCCAACACATAGCATAATTGTGTTCCTTGCTGTTGTTATCAAAACAGCATTTGAAATTGCCTTTTTTTATTATTAATAAAAGGGATATTTACTAATCCACACTAAAAGGTAGAACCATAAATTAAATTGCTGTTTTATTCACATGGCTACTGATTCACTTTTTCTACAGAAAAAATAAAATGGCCTTTGTCACCCATCATAAAACAGTATTAATCAATATTGATAAAAATCCTCTGGTGGAGACAGAACGGGAGGGAAGCCATCAATTGCTGTTGAAGAGAATGGCTCCCTCGCAGTGACATGCAGGCTAGGATGACAACGCTGGGGACCCAGCAGCCTCACGCTGACTGCTGAGCACCCGGCCCAGGGCTGAGAGCAGGCAGATCTGCACAGGAAGGAGCTTAGAAGATAGGAGCAAAGAATATTCTCCCAGACTTGCTAGCCCGTTCATCAGCTGGTGATACATTCTGTTCTCTCTCACATATTTATGCCACAGCAGGTGGCAGGACCTGGCTTCCATTAAACTCTAATGAAAAATTTCTCTCTGAGACCTAATAAGCATGCACAGTGGTCCTCGGGGGACAGGGTGGGGTCTGCCTGGCCCTGTGGGCCAACAGGAGCACACGGCAGGGCCTGTGCCGGTCTGACGGGTCCAATGCACTGTTAGGAAGCTAGTAGGTGGGAACAAGCCAGTCCGATGACTAATGTGGAACTGGTTCTGACTTTTCCCTGATGTCTACAGACTGGGCCATGGCTTCTAGGCGGCCAGCGGATGGGCAGGGCAGTGTCTCCCAGAAACCTTCAAGGAAAAGATCCTCACTGGCTCGGCTGCTTTGGCCTGAGCGAAAATGCCTGCAGCACCAGCACTCCTAGAGGCTGCTGCATCCTCAGCATCCATCTCGATCCCACTGGCCAGTGCGTGGCCCCTGCAGTTGATCCTGAGAGCTGCAGAGCAGCGATGGTGCTCGGCCAGCCTGTGTACGGAAACCAAGCCTGCTGGGTGCCGCATGCTGCCCAGCAGTCTAGGAATGGAAGCCAGGCTCTGCAGACAAGCCTCGTCTTCCACTCCCGGACTCATAGCCTCTCAAACCAAACATCCAACCCAGCCAGCCCTGCGCCCCCTCCCACACGCACAGCTCCTTGCCTACTCTGAGACACCTTGAGCATCACCAGCTTTTGTACAAGAGCATAGAGCTCATTTACAGCCATCACTGGGCAGTGGCTGTTGGAATCAGTTTCTAAGATGCCCTTGAAACGTAGGGGCCAGCGTTTTTGGAGGACTGATGGGCTAGCAGAAGAGGAAAATGACAAGGAACTTCATCAACCGTTGTTTGAGCACTTGGTGTACGCCAGGATGGTGGGGGCTGCTGTGACCTCCATTGTGGAGACTGAAAAAAATATTCTCACATGGATCTTTTGCTCACTCATTCGTTCAGTTGCCCAAGAATTTCAGAAAATCTGAATTTCGGGCAGTAGGGCAGTTGCCCCTGCCCAGAAGGAGCTTAAAGTCTAGTGGGAAAGATAAATAATAAAAAAATAAAAATTGCAACACAGCCCTAACCGGTTTGGCTCAGTGGATAGAGCATCAGCGTGCGGACTGAAGGGTCCTAGGTTCGATTCCGGTCAAGGGCACGTACCTTGGTTGCGGGCACATCCCCAGTAGGGGGTATGCAGGAGGCAGCTGGTCGATGTTTCTCTCTCATTGATGTTTCTAACTCTCTATCCCTCTCCCTTCCTCTCTGTAAAAAAATCAATAAAATATATATTTTTTAAAAAAATTGCAACACAATATACCCATAGCATGCCTTTATAATACAGATCCCAAGAGAACTCATGGAATCTCTTACTCTCCACTGTAATATTCTCTAAAGCAGAGCAGAGCCCAGCACACAGCAAACATCCAGATAATACTCACTGAATAAATGAATGAGCAAATAAATGAATGAACAGTGCATGCCATAGTGCATTTAACCCAGTAACAGTGATAACATTTGCCCAGAGATTCTTGTAGCATTTCCCAGGGCTGAGCACGGTATCAAGCACTTTTCAGGGGCGCTCTCACATCATCGTTGCCACGATGGCCACATTACTCAGTGAAACCCTCATTATCCCCATTCTGCAGATGAGCAAACAGATGTGCAGAGAGTTCTACTCCAGGTCCTGTAGTCAGAAAGCAACAAACCAGGCCTGTCCCCTCAGAAGCCTGTGCTGCCCCGAACCAGTGGCCCAGGCTTGAGGGCCAGGGAATGCTCCCCGAAGGACGGAATAACGTGAAGGACAGAGAGGGAAGAGTCAAAGGAGGAAGGTGTCAGCGGCTGCAGAATCAGACCATGAAGGAGATGAAACTTTTTCCAGTTAAATGCAGTGGGTTTTAGAGACTCTTTTCACAGCTGTGACGCCCTCTGTACTCAGATGTGAGCACTTCAAGCGAAAATGCTGGTACCCCCACAGTGCGTTCTAGCTCAGTAACTCCTCCATTGTTAAAGTGAGTGGGTCCCATCCCCAGGGGTTTTATCAGAACTCCAAAACCTGCAGCTTGTGGAGGGGGTTAGGGGGTGGGGTGAGGAGCTGTGAGCTGGGGCAACCCTTAAGCCCTCCTCTCTGTCTTCCCTCAAAGAGAAGAAAGTCCTCACTCCAAGGACACGCAAGGACAAGAATCCAGTGGCGTGCTAAAGCAACTCCATGAAGTGCACACCAATTCCACATCTAAATTCCTAAATTCCAGTCCTGTTGCTTCTATTAATTCAAAAAATTAAGAAGCAATGTTATGAAGATAAAGTAAATGCTGCCCCTTTTATGAACCCACGTGGAGCCTACGGCAAACTGTTTTAATCTTGCCAACAAACATGAATTGAGTGCCAACTGTCTATGAGGCATTGTTCTATATACACTGAGCATTCAATGGTGATCAATGCATTCTATTGGGGACAGACAAAAAAAGTAAAAAGAAAGAAAAGTAAGAGCATTTTAAAGAGTGATGAGCGCTGTGACCAACATGAACAGGACGGTGGGCTAGAGAGTTAATGGCGAGCACAGCCTCTGGAAGGCCTTTGAGCCCAGACCTGAGTGATGGGGCGGCACGTGGGCAGCCGGACAGGGAAAGTGGGAAACAGCAGGAATAAAGCTGGCAGAGGGAGATGAGCTGGGCGTGCTGCAGGGACGGCCACTGAGGCTGGAGCACAGGGAATGAGAAGCAGGTGGGACAGGATGAGTACGAAAAGACAAAGACGGGTCAAGTCCGCTACAGTCTTGCAGGCCATTGGAAAGATCTGGGACAGAGCAAAGCCACTGGAGGCTTTCACCAGCAAAGTAACATGAACTGGGTCTTGCTTTAAAAGGTTCGCTCTGCATGTCATTAACATGGACACACACGAGTGATACACAGTAGTGACCTGGCCCTTACTTTACCTGGCACAGGACTCAAGAGATGCCATCTCATAAAGAGAATTTATCCACACGCCAGCATCCACCAGCTGCGTGGACTTCCACCTTCCACAAGTAAAGACCACTTACTCTAAAACTCAACTTCCCCTCTCCCTTGGTCATTCCCTCCATGGATGAGGTGATAATAAAGGCTTTATGCCCGAGGCTCACAAATCTTACCACTTCTAAACAAGTCCTGAAAAGAGACAGAAGAATTGTGGGGGGGGGGGAGGGGGGGGAGCGGGGAGCCAGGGAGGAAGCATAAACATATTCCAATTCGAGCAACGACTGAAACCCCAACACAACACCGCGAGAGACCAGCAATCCAAGGCTACCATCAAGGGCCGACCATCACTTGGCTGGTCGGATGTGATGACGGATGCAGAAGCCAAGACGTAACGCGGGCCAGCTTAACTGTCACCTGCTAAACGACCTATACAGGAAAACACTATTTCAGCATCAAACACATCAAAAGGCAACCCACAGGAGGCTATATCTGTAGCCAGATCGCGCCAGAAACCCCGCTAATCTGACTCTGCTATTCATAAATTCTCCCTCATGTTGGAGCACATGTGTTTGGGAAAGGAAAATGAATCCAAGTCAATTTTAGACATTGTTACTTGGAAGCCATCTGGAGTCCCTGGAAGCGTAAGAAGTCACCGCATGGCCTGCCCTCAGATGCCCACTGTAATTAGGGCAGTGTGCTCACATGGGAATCCAGGGTCCCCTACTCCCCAGGGATGTCCCTACCCGCACCCTACCAGATGCCAGCTCCGGCTCCACTTCCCACCCAAGGAAGGTATTTGGTTTCTTAGTAAACCTAGTGGAGAGCCCTCAAGGTGTTGAGCTTGCACTTTAATTGCACCGGAGGCTGGGTTCTCTGTTTTCCACGGGCTTCAAAACAGCACACCTGAATTCCTTTGCCACAGCAGCTTCGAAACCCCTCCCCGGGGGGCAGAAGATGGATGAAAAATCCCCTCTACCAAACAGTGCTGTGTTTGGAGCATGCCTAGTTTGGGAAGAGACCCACCAGATACCTTATGTAACGTTAATGTATGTTGGCACCCCGCGGAGCGGCTCCTGGGGACACGAGCCCAGCTGTAGCCCATGTCACCGTGATGACAGTAGGCTGGGTCTTGCAGCTTCCAAAGGCCTGGCTCTTTCTGACGGTAGGGCCTCTGTCCCCCTCCGCTACCTGGCTGTGATCCCCTGCGTGGCTCCTCTTCCCCAGGAGCTGGGCCTCCCTTCCTGCAGCCTCTCCCCCTCCACTGAAAACAGTTTTAGGACCAAGCTGACAGCAGCGCCATTCCACCAGCACCTCCTCTACCCCCAGCCCCCCACCTCTCCAGCTCCTCTCTCCACCACCCAACGCCTTAACAAACCTAACCAGAAAAAAAAAAAAATCCAGAATCCTGTACAGTCATAGTCCCAGAAAGCAAACACGGCGGGAGGGAGGGAGGCTCAGCTCTGCTAAGCCGACCAGGCCCGACACTCGCCCTGGACCCCCAAGCAGCCCTGAATTCGGCGCAGGGGAGGAATCTTTGGAGAGCAGCGGCTTTAGGCGGCTCCAGCACGATCGGAGCAAACACCTGTTTCCAGGAAGCGACATGAGCAAAGGGAGAAGGGAGTCCCGGGAAAGGCAGGGAGGACGAGGTGAAGGGGCAGCCGGGGACGCAGGTAAAGGATGCGTCACACTTTGCGCTTGGCAACCGGAGCCTGGAGCAGCGGACAGAGCGTGAGGGGGGCTCCGGGGTCTGGGAAGTTCAGAGAGGAGGGGTTGCGCCAGCGAGCCACACCTCGGGGGGAAGTGGGGGGGTAGCCAGCAGGGAAAGCGGTCAGGAGGCCCGACGGGCTCCATCACCTGGGCGCCCGCGAATGCAGCCCCGCAGGCGCGCACCGGCTGCGGCTGCCAGCGGGTGACCTACCTGCCCACCGTCTGGTTGGCCAGCTGGCGCATGCGATTGAACTGCTTCTTCATCGTGGCCCCGCTGCCGCGCTAGCCCGGGAACTTGGGAAGGACGGAGCCCGCCGCAGGTTACATGGCTCCCGCGCGGAGCCTCCCGGGCAACGGCGGCGGCACTGCGGAGCCTCCGGGAGCCTTTGGCCCGAGCGCGGCTCCCTCCCGAGGGCACCACCGCCTACTCCTCCTCCTGCCGTGGCGCCTGCCGCCGCATCCTGCTCACGCGCTCCGCCGTGCCTTTATCGTACCGCCCGGGGTCGGCTGGAGCGCCGTCCAGGTCCGCTGGGCTGCCCGCCCCCAGCCCCAGTCCCGCGCGGGGACCCGGGAGTCTCCGCAGGCGAGCTGGCCCGCTGGCTGGGTGGTCCCCGCTGCGCCTGTGCGGAGGGCGCTGAGCATTCTGGGACTTGTAGTTTCTCATCCCAGAGCCCACCTTTCCTCTGACCAAAGTTACCAAGTACAGCGGGGTGAGGAGGTGGGAGAGGGCTGTGTCCACAAGGGCTTTGCACTTTAGCATTCTAGGAAGGAAGCGTTTTCCTGCTTTAAAAAATAACAAAATAGAACCAGGAATACAACAGCAAAATAAGAAAGTAAGCATCTGTCTTTCTTTGTATTTTAAGTGAATGTGAGGAATTGCTATTTTGGATTCACATGAAGAAGATTTCGTGCTAGAAGGTACATCGCTCATAAAATTGCATCAGGTCACTGATTAATGTTGAGGTGCAGGGTTAAGCTTGGGGCATTGGGGTTGACAGGAAAATTTTGAACCAGGCATGGCATGCATCCTAGAAGCTTAATGCTTAATTTTCACCAAACCCATAAGGTGACCAGAAACCAATATAGAGGATATAATGATTGTGGCATTGCATCTGTGGGCCAAATTAGACTGGGACAACTTCCATGAATGGCTTAGATTCCAGTCTCATAGCTAATCACAACTCCCTTCCACCCCAGGAGACCAAGGGGCGTCAGCTGTGGCAGGCCTGGAGTGACCTACACAGCAGCCCATTGGTATCAGTTGGCTCTTTGAAAAGGGGCTGTAACTTTCTGCAGGCTCTGTCCACAGGACAATACAGGTGGCTGCAGCTTGGTTTTATCATTATCTATCAAGTAAGAGCAGTATTGTTGGGTGATAGGGGCTTTGGATCAACAAATTGGAGTTCACATATTAGAATTCCAAATACCAATTGTATAACCTTAAAAAAATTGTATAAGCTCTCTATGCCTCCATTTTCTCATCTCTAATAGAGAAATAATACTTCTGAATAGATGGAAAAGTTAGAGAACTATGTTAAATTGCCAATAAAATGTAACATAATTTCTATATAATACATTATGTCATATTTATTTACTAAAAATATGATTATAGTTGGCATAATAGAGAGAATACTATTCCTGCAACAGAGGTACTAATCTGATAAATGAATGAATTTTTTTGAAATGGGATATTTTGCATATGTTGATTATAGTCACAAGATGTCCTAAATATGGTTGTAAGTCTCCTGCTGGCCAGCTGGACAAAAGATGGTTTGAGGCATGTCTTGGATGAATGAACATGAAATCTTTAATTAATTGTGAATTTAGCCTCTGCTTATTGGGTCAGGCAGCTCTAGCCAATTCATAAGTAAAGCGTTATTTTCTTTTAACTAATTATAACAGCAATTTAATTTTTATGCAAACTCAAATTATTTCCATTTGAGATTTTTTTTTAAAAAAAAGTAAGGCATAGCTTTGGTTTTTACATGTATAAATAGTAGTATGGCATGAAGAACACTGTGTGACTTTTAGCAGCAATATCTCCGGTAACATCTAGAACTGCACTGTCCAAAATAGTAGCCACCAGCCACATGTGGCTATTGGAAATTAAATTAGTTAAAATTAAGTAAAACATAAGATTTAGTTCCTCAGTCACCCTAGCCACATTGTAAGTGCTTAATAGTCACGTGTGGTTCAAGGCTGCTGTATTGGAGGGCACTAGCCCTAGAGGACTCTGCAGACAACTCCAGTATCATGCCAGCCTCTGCCTTCAATCCCAACATATTTCCATTCAAAAGAGGGAATCTCTGCCTCCCCCAAAAGACAGCCCACCCTGCTAGAGTGTGGTCCAATAATACTTTATTAACTGATGGCTTCTTCACACAGACACTCTTCTCCTCTGAGCTTCTCCTTCAGTCAGGAGGCAGCGATGCTTTCTTCAGTCAGGAGGCAGCGAAGAGATGACAGTGCAGAAAAAGGAGAAGGTGTCAAGTCTACTCGTCATCTTTCAAAGCTGGCTTCAGAAGCACATGTGAGAGAAAAGGGTTTCGAGTTTCAAGAATATGGGCTTTGAAACTTTAATAGTCTATCTCATAAATAGAGTTTGAAGACTATACTATGCTGCTTTTTCCAGATAAAGAACCTACAGGCTGAGGGGTGTTGAAGATGAAGAGAGGAAAGTGGGACAGGAGAGGGGGAGAGAAATACATGATAAATGTGAAGATTTTAGTATTGTTCATAAATTTTACTGCCTGCTATTATGGGAAGGAGTTATACTTCATCTTCAGGATCGATCCTGTGATTTTCTTTGGACATAAGAATGTGCACAGAAGTGATCTATGCCACTTCCACACAGAAGTTTTACAAGTCATTTTGTGACCCTACCCCCTTTCTTCACTCAACCATAATGAGCCAGTAGAAGATACTGAGGAGTAGAGTTGTGGCCATCCAGCTGGAGTGAAAAATATACCTTTGTTCTTGTAAGTCAGAGAGGTTTGGGGATTTTTGTTACTGCAGCATAATTGAGTCTAAGCTGACTACTACAGAGAGAAACTGGTCTGTACCTCTCACCTCCCCATGGTCAACACTTGGGTTAGGGGCAGGCAGATTAGGGAAAATATACATTTTGGGGGGATCTGAGCACAGTGGAGGATCTACACATCAGTTCTTCAGTGAGGGCTAGGAGTGACAAAGCTCCCAGAGATCCCCGCCTTCTAAGACATGGGAGTAGTAAAGATGCCTGCATAGAGTGCCTGCAGTGCTTACGCACAGTCCTGCGGTGGCCCCAGACCTCCCTGCACCAGGCCATGTGCAATGATGCATGTATGTGTGTGCCGTGAGGGTGCACAGAAGTACCTGGAAGAGCTGGATGTGAAAGCTGTTGGGATCAAAGACGATAAGAAGGAAGCAATGGCCAAGATGTGGAATAAATAAGCCCTGAATTACCTGAAATTTAATTTTTGCCATGAGAGAAATAGACTTAAAATTAAAAGTAAGTGCATTTGAGGGAGGAGGAAGTGGAGGAAATGGAAGAAAAATAAAAAAAAATTATATTCTTACTTAAGTGTTGACCTATTGACCTTATGTTGATCACATGACTTGCTTTCCCAAACAAAACACAGGCTTTTTACTTGCTTCAACCATGTCATACTATTTATTTGAGATATGTTTCCAATGAAATCTGATAGTGCACTTAGGAGCCCCTGAATTAGAGTGGTTTTAGCATCTTCATTCTGAGTCCGAGTGGTCACTGGAGCCACCCTGTCCACCACGGGAGTCATGAGAGACATTGGGTTACTTAATTTTAAGTTAAGTTCAATAAAATTAGAAATTTATTTTCCTCAGCTATACTAGCCACATTTCAAACACCCAGTAAGTAACATGGTGGCCAGTGGCTACCATGTTAGACAGTGTGAAATAAACATCTCTGTCATCACAGAAAGCTCTGCTGGACAGTGCTGGTCTCGAACAGAATTCAGAATACAGGGTCCGGCACAAGAGACAAAACCAGACAGGAGGTGACAGGCTCAGTATGATTTTGGCCAGTTGTTTAACTTGACCTCTCCAGGCTACTCTTTCCTCACCTACTACAAGAGGGTTAGAGTATAAGATCACTAAGTTAGAAGTTTTCAGGAATCAATAAATCAAGCAGTCTATTTGCCTGATAAATTGCTATTGGCCTAGTCCTGGCTGGTTTGGCTCAGTGGATAGAGTGCCGGCCTGAAGGGTCCCAGGTTCGATTCCAGTCAAGGGCATGTGCCTAGGTTGCGGACTCGATCCCCAGTACTCGATCCCCAGTAGGGGGTGTGCAGGAGTCAGCTGATCAATGATTTTCTCTCATCATTGATGTTTCTATCTCTCCCTCTTCCCTTCCTCTCTGGAATCTATCTATCTATCTATCTATCTATCTATCTAATTTTTTAAAAATTGCTATTGGCCTACATATTCCTAAAGCTTCCAGTATTTAATATGTCCAATACAACCTTCAGCACTCCTCTGTAACTGAAGGATATTATTTATCCTTTTCAAACTTACACCATTAAAGCATAGCTATTAGTCTGAGGTATCTTGTAAGCAGGATGACAGATGTGCCCAACTTTGAGCCTTATCAACTCCAATTTTTCAGCCTCATCTTAGGCAGAATGTATCGCCATATGTAGTTACTTTGGACTAGACCAGCGGTTCTCAACCTGTGGGTCGCGACCCCTTTAGGGGTCAAACGACCCTTTCACAGGGGTCGCCTAAGACCATCGGAAAACACATATATAATTACATATTGTTCTTGTGATTAATCACTATGCTTTAATTATGTTCAATTTGTAACAATGAAATTGGGGGTCACCACAACATAAGGAACTGTAGTAAAGGGTCACTGCATTAGGAAGGTTGAGAACCACTGCACTAGACTGTATGACTGCTTTGGCCAATGGCACATGGGTGGAAGTGACATGCATCACCTTTATACCATGCACTAAAAGGCTTTGTCCATTTTTCTCTTTCCCTCTTCTGTCTCTGTCACCACTGAGTCGGCTTCCTCTAGGGGCTACTTGTCTCTCGGGCCCTAGGACAAGCACTTTGGAGCAGGACTCAGACAGACCACAGCTGAAATTAAAGGAGAAATTATTGATAATTCACTTTAGGACTGGTCATTTTAAAAGAGAGATTAAATGCATAGATCTAAAGAAAGAGAAAAGGAGAAACTGAAACACAACTTTAAGGATGAGACAAAAATTTAATCACAGATGTAAAAGAAATTATGAGAGGATATTTTCACAATTTTATATTTACTTATTTTTAAATAAACTTTTTTTCACTGGGCAAAATATGAGGAATCTCAGAGGGAAGAGGGGGGCCAGGAAGAGATTAACCAAAGACTTTATATGCATATATGCATTGCACATGGACACAGACAATAGGGCAGTGAAGGCCTAGAGTAGGGTGGGAACCAGGTGGAGGGAGGCAATGGGGGGAATAGGGGAGGGGGAACATCTGTAATACTCTCAACAATAAAGATTTTTAAAAATGCCATCGGTGTTTCAAAAACAGATAGCAAGCATGAGTATGCCAAGAACACTACAGAAATCGGAAAACTTGTCACAGAACCACACTCCTCAAAGTAGTCAGACCCAGATGGTTTTATGGGGAACTCTTTCAACGCTTGTAGGAAAGGAAATTCCTCTACTATGTAAAGTGTTCCAGAGCACAGAAATAAAATGGAAGCAACCAAATCATCTTATGAAATTGGCCTAACCCTGCTACCAAACTCAATGGATGTATTTGTTAAAGAATAAATAACTCAGATAAATAAAAAAAAATGAAAACCATGCACATTCTTAGTAACCAATATAACATTATGAATTTATAAATATATTTTTAAGTGGGATCACACTGTTGTTAGGTTGATATTTTTTCCTAGCTTCTGTTAGTCTGAATATCTCTGTAATTAACATATTTTTGGCTAAAAGTTTGCACATATACCTATTTCTTAAGACCCAACATGAAAGCATTAGAATTTCTGCATCAAAGTGCATGTTTTCAAGCTTCTTGTTGTATCTCCAAATTATCCTCTAAATTAAAAATGGAAATATTTTGCAGGCCTACCTGCTGTGTATAAATATTCAATTTCCCCACACTCTGATCTATACTGAATATTACCACTTTTAATAATCTTGCCAGATGAATAGAAACAGCATTATAGTGCTGTTTTAATTTATACTTTTAAAATTACATTAAACATTTTCCCACATGTTTCATGGCTATTTGTATGTCTTTTTAGTTAGTTAATTACTTATTCATGTCCTCAACCTATTTTTATCATATGGGGTTTTATATTTCCTATTGATTTTTAAAAGCTTTTTGTTATATTAATTATACTAATGCTGTTGTGCCTTATGGAAAATGTTTTCTCTAGTTTGGCCTTTCACTTTTAAATTTCCAATGTTTTGGTTTATTTGTTTAAATATGTTTTTATTGATTTCAGAGAGAGGAAGCGAGAGAGAGAGAGAGAGAGAGAGAGAGATAGAAACATCAATGATGAAAGAGAATCATCCATTGGCTGCTTCCTGCCGGCCCCCAACAGGGAAATGTTTTGACCAGGAATCTAACCATCCTGATTTCATGGGTCAGAGCTCAACCATTGGGCCCCACTGGCCAGGCTCAATCTCTAATGTTGATTTTTGTCTTCTAGGAATTTTACATTGGTCAAATCCATCATTTTTTCCCTTTATGTTTTATGCCTTTGGTTTAATGTCTAGAAAACCCACACTATCCCCAAAGGATAGAAATATTCAACTATATTTTTACCTAAACCTTTTATGTATTAATTCTCTTTACTTATAGTAAAACTTAAATTCAATGTTTGGAACCATAATCTTAACAAGTTAGTACTTTTGACTCATTTCTTCTTCCAATATCATTTTGAGAAGAAAAAAAAAAACCTCATCTAACGTAATAGAGAAATTCTATGTCACTCATAGAAATTAGAGAAAGGCCCCCACTCACAATCTTGGCAGAAAATAAGGATGATTTCTGAGCGAGGGGAGACTAGCCAGGCAGAATATTCTGGAACCTTCTGGGTGAAATTAAATGCAGACCTATCCTCTCTCTGATAGGCCACCTTCCCCACCATCAGAGCCACCAAATCTGGACTAATTAGATCTCTATGTGAGAATGAACAAACACTCATTTAATAGACTAGTAAAGATGATGATGAAGGTAATGACAATAAACTATCTAGCTAAGTACTACCACAAGTACTTCTACATACATTCTTATTTAATCCTAAAAGAACTCTGACATGAGGATTATTAGCCCTATCAAATAAATCAAAGCTCAGAGGGTTTAGGTGACTAGCCATCCAAGTCTCACAACTGGGATTCAAACCCATGTTTTCCTAGTTCAGATGCCTGTGCTTTTATTACAAGCTATTGCCTCCATGAAACAGGAAGACTAACCAGAGAATCCAGGGGCATAGCCTTCAGTGGAGAAACGTTAAGCCAAAATCAGGGAAATATATTTTTAAAGTCTAATTTGTATTCTTGATAAGAACAGAGAACATTGCTTTAATACAACTGGAGACGATTGCCATGAAAAAGAGCCATATTAAACAAGAAAGAGTTCTTGGATAAGAAACACATGACTTCCAAACTAATGAAACTCAATAGAGGCAGGAAATATCAGATTTGGCACTGTTCAAGATGGAATTGGTGCATTAGGAGATGGGCGGGAAGAATGTTCCCAAGATTCAGAGAAAAAAATATAGGTATTTCCATGAAATGAAGGGAAGAAGAAAAGAGACATGGGATCTTTTTCAGAACATTCAAAAATATGTAATAGAAATTCTAAAGCAGATGATGAAAGAGAAATAAGCATAAAAATTCTGGGGAAATATTTTGCAGAGCTGAAGAAAGGCCCAAGTCAAAATTAAAATAATTCACCAAGTGTGAGAAAATATTACCTCATAGTAGGGGGTATGGGGGTGGCTAGACATGCCTTGGTAAAACTTTTGAATTTCAAGAGAGATAATACACTATTATGTATTTGAAAGTTGCTAATGGAGTAAGTCTTAAAAGTTCTCACCACCAGAAAATAAGTCTGTAACAATATGGTGATGGATGTTAAATAGACTTATTATGGTGATAATTTCGCAATATACAAATATTTATTTTATTAGTACACCTGAAACTAATATAATGTTACATATGCCAATTATATTTCACTTTTTAAAGAAATACAGAAAACCCTCAAAAACATACATATACATATACATATACATATACATACATATACATTACATACACATATACATATCTATATCTATCTCTCTCTCTCTCTCTCTCTCTCTCTCTCT
>NW_005871464.1:935411-938196 GCF_000147115.1 Myotis lucifugus | reverse complement strand
CATATTTAATGCCATTCCAATTTGGAGCCACAATTATAGAGCTCCAATGGAAATAGGTTGTCCCTCCAGTGCAATTCATAAAGTCTACATCTGGCCTTGCAAGCACAAACAAGGCACAAGAAAGTTGTTTATAAACATATAATGAGTGGAAAGTTTTATCAGCCATCCATTCTCTAAAAAATATTACTAAAAAGCATTCTTTCCAAACTAAATAAAACAAAGAACAGAGAGAAAATTTCTACATGAATTTGGAGTAGACAATGATTTCTTAAAGATGACAACATGGACTCTAACCTTAAAGGAAATATTGATAAATTGGACTATATAACAATTAAAAACTTTGATCTATCAGATGATACCTCTTCATTTAAGAGAATGAAGAATCCATTCTCATAGTGAAAGAAGTTATTTGTAATCCATATAGCTGTCCAAGGCCTCAATTCCAGAATATAGAAAGAATCCTACATTTCAGTGAGAAAACTGTGTTTGCATTATCAGGTATGGCTTAGCAGCATGCGCACCCCATGACCCAACAATGTTACACGTTCAACAGAAATGTGTGCATATCTGCAACAAAGGACATGTGCTAGAATATTTTTGTCAATATTTTTAATAGTCAAAGATAAGAAACAATTACAATGTCCATGAATAGTAGAGTGAATAGTAAATGGTGATATATTTATACAACAGAATATCATATGGCACGAGAGATGGATGCATTACTTCTGTTGCAAACAATTGGTGAAAACATGGATGAATCCACAGACAAGGCTCAGCAGAAAAGGCCAGACTCAGAAGAATGCATACTATGTGATTTCATAAAACAATTCAATGGTGAAATAAATCAGAACAGTGCAGGGGAGGAAAGGATACTAGCAAATGATAAAATCAGTGTCCTGGCCACTGGCCTATGTCAGTTGAACAGTCGGGGGTACATGAAAGTGAATGGGGGTGGTCCTTCAAGTGGCTTATATTTAGGGTGGCCATAGTCCTGGCTTTCCTTGGACAGTCTTGGATATGCCTGTTGTCTTGGCCTCCTGTTGGATTTAGTATTTGTCTGAGCAAAAATGTTCTAATCCAGATGGTAATTATATGGTCACCTCCACTGGACCCTGTCCTGGCCAGACCTTTTCTCCTCTGGAAGTGGCAGTGTTGACCCTTGCCACTTTGATATGCAGCAGAAACAGAGGGCTCAAATCCTGCCCTGGGCTGGACAGAGTGACAAGAGGACAGGATTCTGCATGCCACTGTAGAGAGCCAGGTTACTCAAAGAACGACAGTGCCCCACCACAGAGGAGTCCAAGCTGACTTTGGCCTGGAGGTCCTTCGCCTGACCATGATACCTCGGAGTGAGACCATGCCTTATGGGGAGCCTGTGGTGGAAAGTCCATGGACTCCCCTCTGGCAGCTGTGGCTCCAATCCCGGCCTGGAGGCTAGAATGCACCCAGGTTCATCTCAAAAGAACCCATCATAGTTGATATAGAATTCGGTAGTCTCAGAGAAAACTCATTTGTGTTCCAGTTTCACAACAAAAGTCAGGAATAGTGGACCCTTTTTCCATTACTAGACACCAAGGGCATTCCTTGACGTTTGGAGGTGAAGTGGGCTTTGGAGTGATAAAGTGGACTTCCTATTAATTTAGGCAGTGGGAAATCAAGGTTCCACTTTGAGCCATTCCTGGGGGACCATTATTCATCTCCATTAAGTGGTAATATGGATAATGGGATATTCATTTATATTATTATTATTTTTACTACAATATAATTATTATTAGTGATGCTTAATTTTATGTGGCAACCTGACTAGAATAAGGAATGCCCCCACAGCTGGTAGAGCATTATTTCTGGGTGTGTCTGTGAGGGTGTTTCTGGAAGAGATTATGTTTGAATCAGTAGATTCAGTAAAGAAGACCCTCCCTCATCAATGTGGGTGGCGTCATCCAGTCCATTGAGGACTTAAATACAACAAAACGAAGGAGGGAAGGTGAATTTTCTCCTTGAGCTGGGACGGACATGGCAGCCCTTGGTTCTTGAGCCTTTAAACTTTGGGATTTACACCATTGGCTCCCCCTGGTTCTCAAGCCTTCAGACTTGGACTGAATTACCACTGGCTTTCCGGGTTCTCCAGCTTGCAGAGAGCAGATTGTGGCATCTCACAGCCACTATAACCGCATGAGCCGATTCCCATTAATAAATCTCTACATCTTAATGACGGCTACATATCTCTACAGGGTGGAGCAAAAGCAGGTTTACAGTTGTTTGTATGGAGACTAATACAATAATTAATAAATAAAAATACAAGAATAACCTCTATGTTTCACATACTCACAACTATAAACATACTTTTGTCCTACCCTGTTTTTTTAAAAAAATCTATAGATATCTCTATATAGAGAGAAACATAAAGAGACCTTTTAATCTATATATCTCTCTACCTCTATCTCTACATTGAAACACTAATAAAGTATTTTCAAGACTTAATCTACTTCTAGTTTCTTTTTCTTTTAAATCCTCACCCAAGGGCATGCTGAGAGAGAGAGAGAGAGAAACATCAATTGGAGAGAGAGAGAGAGAGAGAGACATCAATTGGTTGCTGTTCTTACGTGCCTGGACCAAGGATTGACAACCCAGGTATGTACTCTGAGCACAGGACAACGCTCAACCAACTGAGTAACTCTAGCCAGGCTACTACCAACTGAGTAACTCTAGCCAGGCTACTTCTAGTTTCTCGATCCAACGCATTTTCTGCCTCCAATTTTCTCTTATTTCCCTAGAAGAATGCATT
>NW_005871464.1:921033-934016 GCF_000147115.1 Myotis lucifugus | reverse complement strand
TTCTCAAGGATGCTTACCCTACTGATAGTATCTAACTAGTTAATTTTAGTTCAAGCTGTTGTTACAATAAAAGCCTAAGGAGACAGGCTAATGGGGCTGTTTGGTTTCTCAAGCCAACCAGTCCCTTAGCCCTCTCTTTCACATTAATCCATGGCTAGGGGTCTGCTGGTCAGCCTCGGCAAGTAAGTATTCCTCATTCTGGCCTTTTGCCTCTTTGAATGAAATTAACATATATTCGACATCCAACTATCCCTCCCCTAAACCAAATCCATTTCCTCCATCACTATCCACATCCAATGGTCAAGTCCATACTTTCCCTTCCAATAACATGTTTCAAATTTACCTTCATCTCTCTATTCCTACCACCACTCTAATCTTAGTAGAACTACAATTTGTCTCTTGGCTGGTTTATTGCAACAGGTTCTTAAGTCACTACTTTCACTCTAACTCCCACCCCATCCCATCACTCTTCATGTAATAAATCTGATATATTGGGTTGCCCATCATTTCCCTTTAAGTTTTTATGTCTATAGAATAAAGAGGGCATCAATGATTTATCAAACTAATTCACAGAAATTTACTGGGCTGCCCTTTCCTTATCTTTGTCATTCCAATTCATTCCCACAGTGTAAAGATTATTATAGTGTTTTCTTGCTTAAAGCTCTTCAGTGATGCCTTACTGGTTTAAGGATACGTTCATATTCTTTAATGTGTTCTATGAGGCCCTTCATGAGCTAGGGAGCCCCTGCTTATTGTGGGTTGACCTGTGGCCCCCATCCCCAAATTCATATGTTAAAGTTCTTATCCTGGGGGAATGTCACCTTATTTGGTTTCTACAGAGGTAATCAAGTTAAAATGAACTCAATAGGGTGGGCCTTAATCCAATGTGACTGATATCCTTAGGGAAAAAAGAAATTTGGACAGAGACACAGGTAAGAAGATAGAGGGACAATGCCATGTGAATATAAGACAGCCATATGAGGGTCTTCTTTACTGAATCTACTGATTTGAATGTAATCTCTTCTGGAAACACCCTCACAGCTCTCAGAAGGAACCAACCCTGCCAACACCTTGACTTTGGGCTTCTAGCATGAGACAATGAATTTCTGTTGTGTAAGCCACCTGGTTTGTGGTACTTTGTTACAGCAGCCCTAGCAAACTAATACGGCTCCCAACTTCTCTTACATTTCCCACATCTACACCCTCAACTCCTTCTGTCTTCTTCCTATAACCTCTAGCCATTCTGAACTTCTTACATCCCCCTCAACACAATAAATTCTCATCTCTAGGCCTTTGCACAGGCTGTTCCCTCTGCTTGGAATGCTCTTTTCTTCAGCCTTTGCTTGGCTAACTCCTATGGCATTAATATCTTGACTTAGTGGTCTCCTCTGGAAAGTCCTTCTGGACCGTCCTCCCTATGCATGGTTTTATTAAATGTCCTTCTTATGTTAGCATAGGTAGCTAGATATTAATAAAGGAAGAGAACAAAGGAAATCAGACACTATTAAGTATAATAAACTAAGGAGTATAAGCCTGCTTGCTCCAACAGGGAGCTGCAGCTTCACATACTCCAGGGGATAACAGCAATCCCCCTTCCACCCACAAGGGGATTAACACCCTTCCCTTCCCAAGTAGGCAGCAGCCTGCCCTCAGGTACTGGATTGTTGGATTGTCAGGGGAGCACGGGGCTGTAAGTACCTGTACAATAGGAGCTGAGATGGCAACCATAGAGTCCAGGCCTTCAGTCTAGACTGGGAAAGGGTTGAGTTGGATAAGGGGCACAGGACCTTGGAAGATCTAGGAAATAGATTGGTTCGACCAGTGTCGGCAAACCACGGCTCACGAGCCACATGCGGCTCTTTGGCCCCTTGAGTGTGGCTCTTCCACAAAATCCCACCCCGCAGGCACGCATGTACAGTGCGAAGTTGACTTAAAACTTTAAGTAAAGTTTATTAAGTTAATGTTAGGGAACGTTGTGGAGTGAAAGAAGATGTAGTGTCGAGGATTGAGAAAGGTATGTTGAGATGGTTTGGACATATAGAGAGGATGAACGAAAGGAGATAGATGAAACAAGTATACAAGATGAGTGTGGATGGGAGAGTTGGAAGGGGTCGACCTCAGCGAACGTACCTCAATCAGATTGAGGACATTTTTAGCAAAGGCCAGCTTAGGAGTACCCTAATTAAGTTAATAACAATGTACCTACCTATATAGTTTAAGTTTAAAAAATTTGGCTCTCAAAAGAAATTTCAGTCGTTGTACTGTTGACATTTGGCTCTGTTGACTAATGAGTTTGCCGATCACTGGGTTAGAGGAAGGATTCAGTGCAAGCCTGCAAAAGCTTGGGAAGTTGATTGGTTAGTTTAAAGAAGTGCCTGGTCCTTCCCAAGCCTGTGATAATATAACCTAAGCCTAACAAAGTCAAAGGACTTCTCTCTCTCTCTCTCTCTCTCTCTCTCTCTCTCTCTCTCTCTCTCCAGGTAACATACGCTCATCTTGTCTGTTCTTGGGTGCATTCTCTCAGTAGCACCCATGTGGCCCTAGCAGCTGGCTGGGGCCCATAGCACACTGTGCAGGCCTGAGCACAGTGCTGGTCAGGAGCAGACTAAGCTACCCGGATGGGGAAAGAGACTTGAACTGAACCAATGGTGTAAAATGTCTGGACACTGGCTCTATTTCTGGGCCTGATGAAGACAAGATTGGACTTTTTCCACAGAGGGACAGATGGAGATGAGATATTGGAATCCTGGGGACAGCCTTCTATTCCCATCCAAATAAATCTTATCATGCCACAACCTCCCACGTAAGGGTCTCTTGGAATGCTTTCCTTGCGAGCCTGTGAAAGAACACGATTTTCACCAGCACTTGCTTCCATGATCAGACTGTGTGTCACTCCTATTTGCCTCCTTCACTAGATGACACGATTGAAAGCAGGGTTTGTGTAGTAGAAGCCCACTGCTTGTGTCTTTTCAGCGTCCATGCCCCGTTTTTTGGTAGTTGCACCCTGATTTTCCCTTCTCCACCGTCAGTCCATGAGATTCAGATGATCCCACTCCCTGGCTCAGGGCTGAATAGGGAATCCAGGCCTCATGAATGAATTTCTGCCTCATTCTCATGGCCACAGGACATTCTGTCTGCCCCCTTTCCAGACGCTCTGAGATTCCTGTTGGGCCGAAGGAAGGAGAGGCTCCCCTTTGTTGGAATTGTTAATCTGGCTGCTGGCAATCAGTTACCTTCTTGCTTCTACATGGGGAGAGTTCACCAGAAAATAAAGCCACAGCAGGAAGGCAGAGCCACGGCATGGAATAGGATAAATTCTCGCCTAAACTAGGGATCTTCTCACAATAGCTCAGTTCTTTCATGTGATTTATAATAATCATGGACAAGAAAATGGCAGGAATATATTTAGGAGAGGAAAGCAGATAAAAACTGCCTCTCACTTAGGGAGTCTATATATTCAGTGGTTCTTAACCTGTGGGTCGCGACCCCTTTGGCGGTCAAACGAGCCTTTCACAGGGGTCGCCTAAGACCATCCTGCATATCAGATATTTACATTATGATTCATAACAGTAGCAACATTACAGTTATGAAGTAGCAACGAAAATAATTTTATGGTTGGGTCACAACATGAGGAACTGTATTTAAAGGGCCAGAAGGTTGAGAACCACTGAAGGTCATCTGGAAGCCAAATTCTATATTATCCAGTTTGCGTAGTTGCCAAACTTATGAAAACGTGGGTTAGCTAAGCTGTGTGTGTGTGTATTTTAATAGGCAGATATGTACCTGGAGAGTCAGTTCTTTTCATGCAAGTCCTCAATTTACTAATATGACCAGTATGAGAGCAGGTGAGATGTGCAGTGTTGAGGATTGGGGGCTTTGATGATGAGGAAAGTTTGTCTACTGGCTTTTGACATTGTTTAGTTGTGTAGCCTTTACCAACTTTGCTTCTTTGAACCTCAGTTTCCTCGCATGTAAAATACGGACGGTAACAGTACCACTTCCTGGCGCCGTGGTGAGGGTTACATGAAATCACACACTTGAAGGGCACAGTACAGTGCTCGGTACATCATATGGTCAAGAAAAAAAGCTTACATCTCTTTTTAAAATAAACATTTTATTTAAAAATATATATATATTTAAAAAGAACACATGCCAACTTTGGTATTTTAGCCATTGCTTCTTTTCTCTTCCTGGCAACCCACATTTCTTTCTGGTTATGTATAGTTGAGCCAAGGAGACCAACATGAAAACAACACCTCATGGGGTCCCCACAGAAAATGTGCGCTTGGTCTTTTTATTTCTTTACAAAGCACCGCGTTGTGTTTCAGCAAGGAGGGTTTCAGCACCCAGCAAGCACTGCCCTCTTTCCACCTTGGAGAGGAACCCTGGGGGCATGTGGCTTCCCTTCCTTTGGAAAACATCAGAATAGCATCCAGAATCCCCATGGTTATACTCCCTTTCCTTGAACGCTCAGAAGCTGTTACGCCATTTATGGGAAACTCATGTTGCCAGCAGGTGGTTAAAATAAGCACAAGAGACTTTCAGGAGTTTGTCTTAATTCACAGGGGAAATTGCCAAATCCTAGAATCCGAAGGAACTTACTGGCACATGATTGAACTCAATGAATCCTCTTATGATTTCCCTGGCAGATGCTAGCAAAATTCTTCCAAGATCTTTTCTTGTCTTAAACTTATCTTTTCCATGCATCAACCTAGCCTGTGGGCCTCTGGAAATGTGGATTCTCCAATCAAACCCAGCTCCCGAACACACCGGAGCCGCTCTCAGCACCAGAGGCCCCTTTTTTCCAGGCCCTGGATTCAGGGTCTATGAATACCATCTTTCTAACAAGGCACTAGCAATTTCAGCCTCTGCACCACCCTGCGGGGTGATGCTGGATTTATAGGAAAGCAAAGAGCCCAGACCCTTTCACTCCAAGTTCTCTCATCTCTGATAGCAAGCAGTGTGCCAGCTTTGGTGGGCTTCCCACTCTGAGGAATGCAGCAAAACCCAAGGCGGAAGGTAGTGCCTTCACATTCCACAGATTTTCTGCTAAGGATGGAGGTTTACCTGGGACACCCCGCCCCTGCAGTAAGTGTCCTTGTTGTCCAGAGAGCTTGCTATGGAGATGAAGGATCAGTGGTAGGGCAAGATGTTTTCCTCTCCCATCCCCAATTTTCATGGGTTTCTGTATCTGGAGATAAAAACAAATCCTAAAATGCACACAAATGTTTGACGTGGTGGGAGATATTGAAAGATCTTCAAGTGATGTACTACTGCTGTTTGGTCATTGAGAAAGAGACAAGAAAAGAATGTTAGTGTGGGTGATAGCTCTTAGCTAAAAAGGAGCCCTCTGTTCTCTCTTCTGGAAAAATGAGGATACCCTTTCTATCACGGCTAAGGGGTTTCTGGTTTGAGGACTGGGAAATTCCCAGTGTTCTTGCTTATAGCAACTGCAACTCCCCAGCCACTCAAATTCTGAACCATCTGCTTAGTCAGTTTGGTATTGGATATCTGAGGATTTGTGTGATCTGTACAGGTTAGACATCAAGTAATTATCTATTGGATGAGTAAATTGGATGCAGGAGTTTTCAGCCACACCATGATCTGTTTTTAGGAGAGCTGATAGAATTTAAATAATTTTTGAAAAGGAGTGTCTCAAATGCTTGTTTTTAATTCATTCTTTTTTTTCAGATTGGAAATAAATGCTTTGAATGGCAAAGGTCTCCAGTTCTCAGACTGTTGACTACTCAGGTGGAGACTCTCTTGGCTTCCTTATTTATGGTGCAATCATTGCATTTCTAAAGGATGACTTTTCATCTAAAAATTTGTGGTTCACTTTCAATATGTAATGCCTTAGGTGAACTGAGAGGTCCATAGATCAGGAAGTTGGGACCTTTGTTCTCTCCTCTCTCCCTCCCTCCTGCTCTTCTTTCCCTTTTTTTCCTTCCTTCCTTCTTTCCTTCCTTTCTTCCCTCCTCCTTCCCTCCCCCCTTTCCTCTCTCTCCCTCATAATATGTGTTTCATATCAATAACATTGTTAGAAGCAGGGCTACAACTAATAAGCACCGGCTTAATGACAGCATTTGCACAAATGAATTTTCTACTCCTTTGGAAAGTCTGAACCTAAGGGACTGCATCAGCATTCAAATGTCTGCACATGTCTGCAGGTCTGCTGCACCATGGGGTGCCAAGAGTATTAAGAAAACCACAGGTAGTTATTTTCAGGTCTAAGATAATTAAGAAACATGGATGTGGCCATCTTTATAAGTCTCTGTACATCTTTTTATCAGGCCCAATTTGTCACCAAAACAGAGGACACGACTAAGAGATTAAAAGAACTTAAAAATCCCCAATAGGAGACATATGAATTAACATGAATGATCTGATCCATGGGGAGAAGCCAACTTCATCAAATTTCTCCCAATTATCCCCGGTTTTATCCCACAAATACACCTGAGCTATGAAGAGACAGAGTGAGTATGCTGTGTGGAGACAGTGGAAGGAGGTTGAGATCAATAATCCAGGGTCTGATCTGTGTTAAGTGTGTTGGTTTGCAGCAGCAAGTAGGGTCCGTCTTTTGTCAACTGTGAGGTGTGTATATCAGTACAAGGTAATAACCTAAAAAGATCCCTAAAGATGCAGAAACTTGCAAAGTGCAGAGGCCTCCTAACCAAGTCTATTTCTTCAGATGGGACTACCCAAAGGAAAAAATAATTAACACTCAGACTATTGTCTCAGAGGAGGGACACTATGGGTTTGTTTTCCAAAGGAAGTAAAGGGTGGGGAGGATAACATACAAATCACACAACGTAACACATGAAAAATGTACTGACCAGCAAGCTTTGTTAAGATCCAAATAGATTTTCAACATCTGAGAAATAAACAAGTGTGAGGAATGTGTTAATAAGGGTTTCTTCCCCATGCTTCATCTTCAAAGAAAAGATTGGTCATCCCCTCCAGTCCCCCCTAGATTTTTGGTTCTGATGACCGACATAAAAGCAAAATGAAAAATTTACCATGTGGATCTTTTAAAGCGCAATGCAGATCAAGGAATGTAAAAGGGTTTTAATGTTCCTTTTATGCTCTCCAGGAGAGACTGTATTGCCGTTTCCAGCTGCTAATGGTGAAGCTGTTCTGTCTTTCACATCCATGTCCATTGTCAAGATGAGCTTGTTCACAGTAAGCAAGTGGCTGTGAGTCATCGGCCGGAGCCTCAGTCACACACACAGAGGCAATGTGTAGTCTGGTTGGTTAATTAGAAACTCGTAGTGAGAAAGACCAAGTATCATTTCACAGCAGATTGAGGCTTAAAGGTTTTTGGTATAGATCTCTGTAACACTGCTTTACAAGATTCATACACACATGTGTATGTGTCTATACACATGTATGTATATGTGTGTACATACATAGACACATACACACACATATATATCCATACACATAGGCATGTGTGTGTGGATATATATATATATATATACATATCCCCCACCCCTAATAAGCTCTGGCAGCTTTCAGAGTAGCAGGCAGCTTTCAGAGTAGCAGTCACCAAAAACTCTGTTCACACAAGTTTTACAAGTTAACAATGGAATGATTTCTAAATCTTTGGTTTATCAAAAAAAGAACTTCTAAAATCACAACGTTTTTGGTTATTTTCTCCATAAGTGCACAGTGAAAACAGTGCCTTAGTGATTTAAATTAAAACAACAACAACAGCTACTTTCTACGGCATGCAACACTATAAACACGGCATGCAACACTATAAACACGGTGAAGCCCCAGTGCACCTTGGGGAGACCGTCCCAACGGCTGAGTTTTCCAACCCCCAGCACAAGCGTGAGAGGTAATGAGGAATGCACACGACACCACTGTCTTTTCTTCCTCCCACTGTTTTCAACGCACCATTGTGTTTTCTTTCAGAAATCCATACCTAAAACACTCTCTCCTTGTATCTCTACAATATAATGATTTCCAATTTCCCAAATCAGTGATTGCTGTAAATCAAACGAGGGGAGAATGAGCGTGGTGACTGATGGGCCAAGTCACCAGTTTCTTCCTAAAGACATTCTTTCAACTTCCTTCTGCAGCAAATTATGCATATGGAGAATGAGTTTTCCAGGAAAACCTGGAGTTTTAGCTTTTTGAAATATGGCTTTATTAGGAGTATGGCAGCTTATTAGATCTACAGTAAGAAGTCCTCTTCTCCCAATGCCGGGGCAAAAAAGAAAGATATCTGAAAGAGGAGCAAGAAAGGATTGGTCTCTTGAAAGAAAAGTTGAGTGGGAGAAAAATAAACAAGACCATGCCCATTCCAGAAAAAGAAGTTGGACCTCACACATAGTCCTGTTATAATAGCCTATGGCTTACTAGTATTCCCATGATATGGGAAACAGTGTTCTCTAGCGCTGTCTGAATGATCCCTGATATGGCTCCCTGAGGCTAGAGCGGTCCTTTCATCTGCTTAGGTCAGCACTAGTCTTTGGAACTAAGGAGGGTGGTGCTGGAGAACCTCCCATGGCAGGAGTTTCTTGCCTGTTTCACAATGCTTCCCACCACAGAGAGAGTGGGAGTGATGCGGCTAATTGGTTAAGAAAAAGGGAAGTTCTGGGAAGGGTTCTCTGCAACAATGGTGGGTCAGTTTTTATCAGTGACCTCACAGACTTCTGGGTAGGAGATTGGAAACCATTCCGATGGGGCAGCTTTGTGGTCAAGGGACACTGAGTTGATTTTTCTTCCCTGGGAATGAATTGGTTCTGTCCCTCTAGTCTGCCTCAAGAACTCCGTAACTGAAACTGGGCCTTACTTGTATTTTGAAAGACAGTAATGGAGCTATGAGAATCAGCCTCCATCACAGGTGTGTCTTCTATAACCTTTGATGGACTGACTTCCCTGAACTCCCAAGTTTACATTTTCTTTCCAATAAATTCATGAGAAAAGCTTACAAGGTGAGATTACGCCCCAACAATGTCTTAATTAAATATGGGCTAGAAAATATATTGGTGTTTGAAAAGGTAGTGAAAGATTTTTTTTTTGGCATTCTTGATCTGAGAAAGCACATTTTAAGTGCATTGCTAAAATCAGTAACAGTCATTGAATGTTGGTAAGTATTACTATATATATATATAAAGGACTCCTATTTGTGCTGTTGATAGTCAAAGAAATCTCCACTGCTTCTTTTAAATTTCTTCCTCCTCTGCTTCCCCCTCCTCCTGCTCCTCCTTTTGGGTAATACAATACAAGTATTTGTGGTTGTAGAATTCCTATTGGCCTTCCTTAGCATTTTTGCATCAGGCATTCTACCACTGCTGTAAGTGCAGGTCCATGGGGGAATTCAAATTCAGATCTGTGACATCCAGAAAATCGATGTTGAAGATGCTCGGGCCGCTGGTGCTGAGTGAGCTGAAGCTTGGTGTGGAACTTGGGGGAGTGAGGTCCAGCCACTCCATGGTTTCCCAGGGAGATTCAGTGAAGCTTAACTGCAGCCCACTGCTGTCCACAGAAGAAGGTGAAAACTGAGTGTGTATCGGGGAGAGGGGACCTGGCAAGATCTCATGCGCATTGAAGAGGTCTTCTGCAGCCTTCCCAGAGAATCCATCCATTATGCCATCGAAAGAAGGCTCCTCACTCCCAATTTTTAGAAGGGCAACATCGCTCACCTTTCCCAAGGGGCTGTGGGAATTTAATAAGACTTCAAGGTGCTCATCACTGTCTGTGCCATAGTGATCAAATGAGAGCTGGCCTCCTGAAGACGCTTGTTCAAAGGGAGCAGAAGGCTTGGGGAGGGCAGCAGTGGGGCTTCGGGAAGACCTAGGCATCTTTGGGACCTTTTGAAGACACGAATGATCCTCTCTGGCATCAGCTGGCATTTCTGTTGGTAAAACACAATGGGAACTGTCAAATCACTTCAAACAGAGCATGCCTCACAACGTGAATCTTTGGAGTGAACGAGTTACACTCAGATGCAGGTGGTGGCTATGCTCCTCTGGTCACTGCTCACTACCCTCTTTCATCTCTAGACGGCTCTATGCAACCATATCCCTCTGACCCTCCCGGGTCTCTCCTCACATCCTTTCTTTCTGGAAATTTCACTTTGTGTTTATCAAATTCTCAAAGCGGGTTCCTTTACCTGCTCCTTCACTGACACCTGTCTGTCCCCTGAGGACATTGCATCCTCTGTTACACCCTCAGTGTGGGCTCCTGTACTTCAGAGCAGAAGGTGAGTCTTCCTGCTGCCACTCTCTGATTGTTACTCCTCCACCTTATAACTCCTGGCTTTCAGGGTCATGCTGCTCTCCCCACCATCCTACCCCACACATTTCTCCTCATCCCACTGAAAACTCTATTCCCTAGTTCCATGGTCGGCAAACTGCGGCTTGTGAGCCACATGCAGCTCTTTGGCCCCTTGAGTGTGGCTCTTCCACAAAATACCACGTGCGGGCGTGCATACAGTGCGATTGAAACTCCGTGGCCCATGCGCAGAAGTCGGTTTTCGGCCTGGGCGAGTCTATTTTGAAGAAGTACTATTGATATTTGGCTCTGTTGAATAATGAGTTTGCCGACCACTGCCCTAGTTCATTGCCTTTCCCCCACTTTAACTCCTGTCATTCTCTGTAATTTCAGCATCCTCAGATGTCACCCATTGTCCAGCTGGCCTCTCAGTTCCTTGACGTCGCCATCGCCCTCAACTTCAGTGATTCCTTCATTTTCACTCTGTTGGACACACCCTGGACCTTATCATTTCCAAAAACTTTATCCCTCTGAAAGCTCAATATCAAGCAAAATTTCACACTCTCAATGCATCCCTCCTATTCCTCTAACTTACCCAACAACAATTTCTCAGCCACAAGGAGTCACTCTAATCTACAGACACCACTATTTTATCACCATCCATCCACCCCTTCTGGTTTTCATTTCTTTTCTTTCCAATCCATATTATCTAGTCCACCATTATATATATAATCTCCCTAATATACACATAGATGGAATGGCTGAACAACCGAACAACTGAACAACCGGTCACTATGATGTGCGCTGACCCACCAGGGGGCATGCACAGAACATGGTGGGTGTTGGCTGTGGCAGGATGGTGGAGCAGGTGAGCGGGGGTGCCAGACCAAGGTGGGGTGCCAGTCACTGTCATTGGGGCGAGCCTCTGGTGGTTACTGAAAATTCTTTGCTTCTGTGTGCCATGGTCACGCCCGGCGCTTGCACCTAATGCTGGCGCCAGCCCCACTCGCACCCGCCGCCCATCTTTTCCTTCTTCTTTCTTGTTACAATGGAGGAATTGCCTGTTCTCTTGCTTGTTGTCAATCTCCCTCACCAGACTGCAAACTGCCCAGAGGTGGGGACTTGGTCCAGTGGAGCCTTGAGCCTGGACCCTCTTTCTCTGAAACTTTAAGTGTTGTTACCTGAGGTTTTTTTTTTTCTTTCTATCTACACTTTCTCCTATGTGACCTTGTTCATTTGTATGGTTTCAAATTCTAAGTACATATTATATAATTTAAAAAAAAATACATGACTTAAAAGGGGCAAAAAGAATATGTCAATAATTTTTATTGCTAGCTTAAAAGACATTTAAGCATGAATGGACCATCTAATGGGAGATTAATAATTGAATATCATTTTGAGTAGGTAGCACAAAACTTGTTATATCTTCTTCATCCTTCTCACAGTGAAGATAGGGACACTGGGATTAGAACGGTAGAGAGAAATAGTATAAAACGAGGAAAGTTAGGGAACAGTTGAAACATGAAAACTGTTAAAATGATTGGTGGAAATGTTCCATGGACAAAGGGACAATGGCGGAGAGGAGTCATCCACAATGCCCTTCTTTGTCTGCTCCAAAGTGGATAGGAAGCTCGGATGGAGTGACCACTGTACCCATAGACCAGTGGTTCTCAACCTTCCTAATGCCGCGACCCTTTAATACAGTTCCTCATGTTGTGGTGACCCCCAATTTCATTGTTACAAATTGAACATAATGAAAGCATAGTGATTAATCACAAAACAATATGTGATTATATATGTGTTTTCCGATGGTCTTAGGCGACCCCTGTGAAAGGATCGTTCAACCCCCAAAGGAGTCGTGACCCACAGGTTGAGAACCGCTGCCATAGACTTTTCAGTCCCATTTACAGTGAGCAGCTGGGTTTACTCCCTAGGGTACATGCAGGTGCAGAGTATCCTGATGGGCAGAACACGGGCAGTCTTACCTCCACTTTCAATGAGGACATCCAGGAGCTCGTCCATCTGCTGACTGCGAGTCATTTGCTATTACGAATTAACCAAAGGAGGACAGAGAAGTCAGAAGGTGGCTCCCTCTTCGATAGGAAATCATTAGAAGCAGCACCACATATTCTTGAACTAGGTTTGGCTAGTTATATTTTTAATTGTGGTAAAATACACAAAACATAAAATTTATCATCTTAACCATTCCTAAGTGTACAGTTCAGTGATATTAAGTACATTCACATTGTTGTGCAACTATCACCTCTACCCATCTCCAGAACTGCTCTCATCTTGCAAAAGTGAAACTCTGTCCCCATTAATCAAAAACTCCCCATTCCATTCTCCTCCCTGGCCCTGGCAACCACCATTCTACCTTCTGTCCCTATGAATCTGACTACTCTAGATAGCTTATATAGTGGATTCATATATAGTATTTTTCCTTTTGTGACTGGCTTATTTCACTTAGCGTAATGTCTTCAAGGTTCATCCATGTCAGAATTTCCCTCCTCATTAAGGCTGAATAGTATTCATTGTATGTATATACCACATTTTTTTTTTAATTAAATTTTTATTGTTCAGATTACATTTGTTCCTCTCCCCGCCCCCCCATAACTCCCCTCCTTCCAGTTCCCGCCCCACCCTCCACCCTCACTCCCCAACCACTGTCCTCATCCATAGGGCACGATTTTTGTCCAGTCTCTTCCGAACTCACATTCCCCTTTCCCCCCCAGAATAGTCAGGTCCATTCCCTTTCTATG
>NW_005871464.1:903186-920735 GCF_000147115.1 Myotis lucifugus | reverse complement strand
CACCACCGTACCTTTAAATTTTCCACACTGCGCCTCCTCTAAGCCTCGTAATGCTGTTGTTTTTCCTTCTAGTTGAAGAGTCTCTCCTCAGCCAGCCTTCCTGTGGTTCTGGGTGATGTCCGTTCCGTCTTTTAGTTGTATTTTTGAAGTGGTTGTTCGAGGCAGCAAACTCCGGTGTTTACCTATGCCGCCATCTTGGTCCCAAGGTCTCTATACCACATTTTGTTTATCCATTCATCCTTTTGGCTTTGTGAATAATGCTACTATAAACATGGGTGTAACTGGTTTTTGGCCCCTTATCTCACTTTGAAGTGAATATGGCCTAAGAATGTGGCTCATGTTTCCCTAGTTCTTCATTGCAATAGACTGTGGAACTTGTCAACACCTGTAGGGACTGGACCCCTTCCCTCTGGCTCATCTGCATTAAGTAGAGTCTTATTAATGTAAATCCACTTTGCTTGGCCTTTTTCTTTTCTTTTGAAACTGTGATATTTACAGATACCAGGGAAAGGAAATGGGGAGAACTAAGACATCTATTGATCTCACTCCTCTGAGAGTCCAGTCTCAATAAACACAGGTGTCAGTAATGAATACAGATGGGAGCACTGTTCCAAGAATGAGTCATTCACCAGGCCAGGAGGCATTAGATGCCTGCAGGGTCTGGCAGGCAATGCAAATGGTCCCAGTGTGGAACAGGAGAGAAGGATGGAGTGTTGAACCCATGCTGTGGTTCAAGAAGGCAGTGGATACTGTGCCTCAGGTGACTATTTTCTGAAAGAAATGGGGCCTCAGTGTAGACACATCCCCTAATTTTTCCGAAATGAGAAAGCCTAGGTTTTGCACAAAATCTCCTACATATTTAAAATACTCTCTAAGCCAAGTAAAACCTAACTGCAGGCTGATGTGATCTGTGGAATCCAGTATGCAGGAAGCGATGCAGATCTTTTCTGGATTGAGTACATATGAAGGGCTAGCTGATACTTTATCCAAACTCAAGCCATTTGGAAAATAAGACCATTAATTGCTTTTCTTTTTGTACCTTTTCTTTTGAAGAATTTCAAACACAAATAAACCTCTGTTATTATCCAGCTCCATAACCATCAATATATTGCCAAGAACAGTGAATTTTGAAGTTAGGAAGAACCCTAGGAAGTGTCACACTGACCATTGCTCTCATATATTGGAGGACCTATCTGCTGCCTGGACATTTGGTATTAGAACGGTAGAGGTAAGTGTTATATCATTTGGAATCATTACAAAGGAGATATTTGCCCTGTTTCATATAAGAGAAGTTGAGTTCTTGCCCATCCTTAGTGGCAGTGCAGCTGTCTGGTGGCTGAGCTGGCACTAAGTCCAGTCATCTGGGTACCCAGACAAACCTCTTCTCTCTCTCGGCCTCACACAGCTTACATACACACCAACACCTTTCTGTAGTTAGCATCTACCACTGTCCATTCTGGTGGGAGGCACCAGATGCACTCAATACCAGAATCCACATGCATGAACCCATGTAAAACAAAGTGCAATTCAGCCAGCCTATTCTTCGATAAAGAACAAATCATGTGCTTACCTGTTTTACTGCATCTTCATAGGATGGAGGCTGTGTTATCTCTGCAACTGTTGAAGTTGACTTAGGAAATGTTGGGGATGGAATTGAAAACTTTGGTCCTGCTTTATCAGAAGACTGCAAACCAGCCATCTGTGTGAGTCAAATGCAGAAACAGACAATTCATGTGTCAGATCTGGTACTGATTCTGTAATGGAAACTATGGGCTAAATTTTGGAAAAATAGACTTAAGGGAAAAAAGAGAGCGTGGGCTAGGAAAACAAACCGAGTAGATTAACAATAGTATATATCACTATGGACTTATTGCTGGAGGCATTTTAGAATGGGAACCTCACAGATTCATTTCTCGCTCCAAGGTGCACCCTCTTCTGTTAGGAGAAAGCAAGATGAGAAAAGGAAAAGAGTCCAGTCCAATCCTAAGAAGTCCACCACCCCAGGAGTTTCCAGAGTAACTTATCCCCCAGCTGTTACATTCGTGGCTGGTGCCTTTGCAGAGAGCTGCAGGCATGGCTGGGAGAATCTCTTGGAGACCAGCCTCGTGCACTGAGGGTGTCCTGTGGATAGGCCATTCCAGGGTCTCTGTCTCCAGGACCCTGACCCCAGCAGGCAGTATGCAGCACCTCTGTGTTGGCCATCACGCTTGCTCTTTATCACCTCCCCCCTGCCCTTGGACTCCCCACATCCTTCACACTCCTGACTCTTCCACCTGCTGAAATGCATCATCTCTTCCTATTTTGCAGGGCTATTGTACTGTGACCCCAACTTTCTGGATCCCTCTGATCCTTTCCACAGACCCATGTATTTCACTTTCTCCACCAGTATGTCCCACACTCCCCTATTTCAGCTTCACTGAAACCGGTTTGTTTCTCACGGTGTCTCACAAACATACCAGGGTCATGGTACTCACCATGACTTCTGGAATAACACCGGGAAATGACTTCTTGAAGTACCTCCTAACTTACATTGGTACATCCATTTCAGGCCTGTTTCTACCTAAAATGTCATTTATTTCTGCCATAAAACCTCATCATTGGGATGAAAAGGATCCACAAAAGAAAGAAGAAGTCAATCCCAAGTTTAAACCTTTTCCCAGATGCCTACCTTTTGCTGTACACCTGGGCTTTGGGGACAAGGATTGCCCATAGCACCATGACTGCTGTCTGCCTGGGCTCCAGAGAAAGGGGGGTGGAGGCCAGAAGGCTGAGGGGAGAAGCTTGCAGGATGGCCCTCGTGTGCCCCTGAGTTCTATAGAAAGAAAGAAGCACAAGTCAAGCGACCATCAGTGGCATTCTTGAGAGTAGCCTTTGTTAACACCTGGATCTGGTAAGTTCCACTACCAAAGTCTCAGTTCTGGCTTTTATGTATCACCTACTGCTCAAAACGTTCAGGGGCTCCTACATATCCACAGCATAGGGTTCCACTTCTCCCCAACATTAGTGTTCAAGACTTTAGTCAAGTACTAGTTCCTTCTGCAAGTTTAAGTTCCACTAATCCCTTTATGAGCTCCCCTCAGCATACCCTGTACATGCTACCTCCCTATCATTTTTTCCCCCCTCATGGAATGCCTTTTTGCAAACTCTCCTTTTTGAATGCTACACTTCCTTTTAAGTCTACCCCCTTCTCAAAGCCTTACCGGACTTTTCTAGCCCTTCATGATCAATCTGCCACCCCTACCTCTATCGCAATGTCATAGACACAAGTCAGTAATGTTATCCTGGATTGCTCAATATATTTTTATCAAGCAATCGCTCATGCCTTCAAAGGGTGCTTTGTAAACTGTAAATCACTGTACAAATGTTGGTTCTTCTGGAGAGTATCGATATAGTTAGAACTGAATGTGCAGAGCTATGTAAAAAGAGCTGTGTTTACCATTGTTGCCCAGGACACTATGCATTCAATAAATGTTGTCATTGATGATGATAATGCATTTAAGTCCCAACTCCTCCCAAATGGGTGGGCATCATTCATTTGAATGTATTGCTCCACTGGGTTTGCAAAAATGTCTTCTCATTACCTATGGCCACACCTCATACTCCCGGGGTAGAGAATAGTCAGTGTGAAAGGAGCATGTGCTTTAGAATCAGATAATCCCCGGTTCACCTCCCGGAGCCACACTTTCCCCAGCGGCAAATAAAGAATAACTAACCGGAGCCCAAAAGGTTGTTGTCACAATGAACAAGATTACTCATATTCATATACATGTACGTGGCAGGAGTGCAATTAATGCCAGTTTTCTTCTTACTCCCTTATTAATGCCATAGCGCTCAGAATTTTTTCATGATGTAATCCAAGCATGCATGATGTAACCTTTTCTCAGATAGACTTAAAGAGATGTTCCTAATAATTCTTTGTCTTCATAGACAAAGTAAAGTCTTTGATGATCACCTTGGTCTAGTCTTTGAAATAGTTACTCTTCTGAGCTGTCTCCTACAATTCTGCTCTCATTCTACCCCAAGCACACCGGCTTTCCACCTGATGCTTGAACATTCCATGCAGGCTCCCTCCTCAGGGCCTTGGCACTTGCTGTTCCTCCTTTGCCTAGACCAGTGGTCGGCAAACCGTGGCTCATGAGCCACATGCAGTTCTTTGGCCCCTTGAGTGTGGCTCTTCCACAAAATACCACGTGCGGGTGTGCATGTACAGTGCGATTGAAACTTCGTGGCCCATGCCCAGAAGTCGGTTTTTGGAAAGGAGATAGATGAAACAAGTATACAAGACGAGTGTGGATGGGAGAGTTGGAAGGGGTCGACCTCAGCGAACGTACCTCAATCAGATTGAGGACATTTTTAGCAAAGGCCAGCTTAGGAGTACCCTAATTAAGTTAATAACAATGTACCTACCTATATAGTTTAAGTTGAAAAAATTTGGCTCTCAAAAGAAATTTCAGTCGTTGTACTGTTAATATTTGGCTCTATTGACTAATGAGTTTGCCGACCACTGGCCTAGGCTGTCTGCACCCCAAATATTCACAAGGCTTCCTCCTTCACTTCTTGAAAGCTTTGCTCAAATGTCCCTGGCCCTTTTACCTAAGGTTGCAAATTTCCAAACTCCTCACCCACCTTCTCTGCTTTCTCTCTATAAGATATATCATCTTCTAATACATTATATATTTTATTTATTTTTTAAATTTATTGTCTCCCCATGAGAATAGGGAATTTTTGTTGTTGTTGTTAGTTCAGCACTAGTCCCAGGAGACTGAAAGAGGGTCTGGGCTGGCACACAGTAGGTGCTCAGTAAATATTTGCACTCTGCAGACCAACCACACAGAGACCAGTAAGGTCTGGTAACTTCCCTTTTGGCTCTTGGAATGAATTGGTTGGGCCTATGCTGAGGCGTGGTGCCAAGGAATCCTAAAACAGAGTTTGGCAATCTACAGCCCTGGGAGCCAAACCTGATTTGGTAAATAAAGCTTTATTGGAACGCAGCCACGTGCACTTGTTTATAAGTTGTCTGCAGCTGTTTTCGTGCTACAGGGGAGAGTTGATTTGCTCTTAGCAAATCCACACCCCGCTTCCAGGAAGGGGGTGCAGCGGGTGTGGGCAAGGAGTTCTTACCTGTGCAGTACACACCTGGGTGCTGGCAGGTGAGGAGGCCCCGTGCCCTTCTCCCTGAGCACCTGCGGACGAAGGTAGGAAGTAATGGTTGTTCGGCGATGGGGGCAAGCTGATGTGCTGCGGGCTTTTCACGGCGCCGAGCGGCGAGTGCTGCGGCGAGCACTGCGGGCTGAGGAAGGTGGAGGGAAGCGCGTGGGCTTGGCCCGCGGGCTCCAGGCCGAGGCTGCCGCCCGGGGGCAGCAGGAGCGGAGCAGCGCCGCCCGCCGGCGCCTGGCCGTCCGCGCCGCCGGGTCTGTGCGCAGAGGCCTGCCGGGCCGCGAAGGGGCAGCTGGAGGCCGCGTCCTCCTGCTTGATGGGCGCCCCCAGGAAGGGCGGCGGCTCCTGCTCGGCGGCGCCCTTGCTCCGCTTCTGCTTCTGCAGCTGCAGGCGCAGCTCCTCCACGTGCCGCTGCTCCTGCTGCAGCTTCCAGGTGAGCTCGTTGATCACCTTCTGCTTCTCCACCAGCATCTTGTCCTTCTCGGAGTCCAGCCCGTCCAGCTCGGGAGGGACGCTGCCGCCGCCGCCGCCGCTCAGGCTGCCCACCAGGCTGTCGTCGGGGCCCAGGCGCCCGGGGGACGGGTGCAGCCCGAAGGAGGGCGACGCGTCGTGGAAGGTGTCCGGCAGGGACCCGGCCAGCGACAGGTCAGAGGAGGCGGGCGAGATGGGGGGGCTGGAGCTGGTGCTGCCGAAGTGGTAGAAGCCGTTGGACAAGGCGCTGGCGGACGGGGAGGACTGGTAATGGGGCAGAGCGCCGGTTGGCGTGACGGGAAAGGTGACGGTGGTGATGTCCCCGAAGCTGGGCACGGGGCTCCCCGCGCAGTCCTGGAAGGGCCGCAGCCGGTCCATGAGCGCCGTCTTGGTGCCTGACACGGGCAGGCCTCGGAGCCGAAGCTGCTGTCTTAACTCGGACACCTGAAGAGAGCAGGGCACGTTACTGTGCTGTTCATGACAGTGTTTTAAACGTGTATTATTATTATTACATTAACTTCAAACGATCACAAATGCAGTCTCACAGTGTCCACTTCTCTTTTTATTATTTCTGTCTCACTTCCGCCCCTGAACCCAATATAAATCAGTTTTGCACAATTTTAATAATGCTCTTACAATGTGTCCTATACCATGTTTTCATGGCTCCTGAATCATAGACCTATTCCTGGTAATGTAGAGCCCACACGAACCACAGAGGCACCTCTGTGCTGCCCGCCAATCCCATCCTGGTCCTGTCCCCATTTTACAGATGAGAAGACTGATATCTGCCTAAGTTCAGGCATCAGCTGGCAACCAGTCATCCTGCAGCACAACTTCGGTGTGCTGCCTCCTACCTCCTCACCCGTCCTCCTTGTGGGCGATTCTCAAACCCCAGCAGGTGCCGGAACCAGGCTGCGGGTTTTTACACAGGTAGCGGGTCCCTGGGGGTTCTTACACAGGTAGCTGGGCCCCTACACCAGTTTCTGGTTCAGTGGGTCAGGGGTGGGGGCTGAGAGGTGCCTTTCTGACAAGTTCCCGGGGCGCTGATGCCGCTGGTCCCGGCCCAGTGTTGGAGAACCGCGGCTGTACATTAACACCCTGTTCTGAGTTTAACAGTTGGCGAATAGCAGCGCTCTACTGAGAGAGAGGTGTGGCAATAAGACCCTCCATTCAAATGCTGGCCCTGCTCTTCCTAGTTCAGTGGTTACCCTGTGCCCCAGCTCCGCTCCTGCACAACAGAGACAATCCTACCACTTTATAGTCTCTCGTGAGGATTAAAGTAGCTTAAACAGTGGAAAGCATTGGGAAGAGTACTTTGCACATGGTCAGTGCATGTAGGGGCTGTTATTGTTATGTTGATGCACATGTAATTATTTCATCCCTGCACTTTTTCATGTTCATGAATTTTAACCATCAGATATCTAAAAAAATAGAAACCAAATAAATAATAATGAATGCAAATGATGGAATACTTTAGACCTATTAAAACTGATGCTATAAATATTTGTTGATATAAAAATAATTATTTATGGTATAGTATTACATCTAAAAGGTTTCAATTATTTCATTCTATTTTCTAAGAATTATATATATATAGTATATATATACACACACTGTATATATATATATATATATATATATATATATATATACACACATACGAACATATATATAATGTATATGAATATATATTTAAGCCTGTGCTTGCAGATTATAATATCTGGATAAAGATGTGCTAAAATGTTAATGATGGTTCTCTTTATCTGTATTTCCTAAGTACTTCCCATAAGCATATTACTTTTATAATTAAAACAGGAACCATATTAAATACCTAAATGTCAATAATTCCATGAAACAGCTAGAAGAATATATACGAAAATATCCTTCTGACATTCTGTATGGGAAGACCTTTTGAGCATAAAATCAAAGAAGCTAATCATAAAAAGTTGACCAAAAAAATTTGAAAACTCCTATCAGTCACAAAATGAAGATGCAAATGCAAATAGAGTTTAAGAAAAAATAGTTGCAGGAAAAATAATAAAGTATTAGTATGCTCGATGTGCCAAGCGTGTTTAACAACCCCGAAGAGAAAGATGGACACCCAACATACAAATGGCAATGGACATCATCCAACTCTTCACAAAAGAGAACATTTTTAAATGGCCAAAAATGTATGCGTACCATCATTAGTAGTCCAAGATTTGCAAACAAAAATTATACATATTTTTGTATTCATCTAATTGACAAAGAAATTTGCAATAGCACTTTGTGTTACTTAAATAGCAGCAAAAATAAATGAATAAAATTTTTAAATTGGTGAGAGAGAGAGAGAGAGAGAGAGGAAATTGGTGAGAGAGAGAGAGAGAGAGAGAGGCAATCAATAGGTTGCCTCCTGACTGGAGATTGAACCCACAACTTGGGTGTGTGCCCTGACCAGGAATCGAACCCACCACCTTTTGGTGTATGGGATGATGCTCCAACCAACTGAGCGACACTGGCCAAGGCTAAAAATGTTTTTTGGTTTGTGTTTGTTTATTTTGTTTTTAAGCTATTTTATACTTAACTCGATGCCCGGTGCACGTGCATGGGGGGGGGGGCCTTAGCCTGGCCTGCACCCTCTCACAATCCAGGACCACTGGCTCCTAACCACTCACCTGCCTGCCTGCCTGATCACCCCTAACCACTCATCTGCCTGCCTGATTGCCCCTAACCACTCGCTGCCTACCTGATTGCCCCTAACTGCTTGCCTGCCTTCCTGATCACCCCTAACCACTCGCTGCCTACCTGATTGCCCCTAACTGCTTGCCTGCCTTCCTGATCACCCCTAACCATTCTGCCTGCCTGCCTGATCGTCCCTAACTGCTCGCCTGCCTGCCTGATTACCCATAACCGCCTCTGCCTCGGTCCTCACCACTGTGGATTTGTTTGGAAGGATGTCAGGAGTTACATCCAGAAGGTCGTTTGGCTCTCCAGTCTAATTAGCATATTATGCTTTTATTATTATAGAGACCTGGTGCACGGAATTTGTGCATGGGAGGGGGGTCCCTCGGCCCAGCCTGCACTCTCTCCCAATCCGGGACCTCTCAGACATCCCTCTCGCAATCCAGGACCTCTGGCTCCTAACCGCTTGCCTGACTGCCTACCTGATCTCCCCTAACCACTCACCTGCCTGCCTGATAGCCCCTAACCACTCTGCCTGGCTGCCTGATTGCCCCTAACCACTCTGCCTTGGCCCACAACACCGCAGCTTCATCGGGAAGGTCGTCCGAAAGGATGTCTGGAAGGACGTCAGGAAGGTTGTTTGGCTGTTCGGTCTAATTAGCATAATACACTTTTATTATTATAGATATTCGGCTATTCCGAGTGTGGTCCGTGGACCAGCAGCACTTGCAGCATTGGGGAACATGTTAGAAATTCAGAATCTCAGGCCCCTCCCAGACCTACTGAATCGAAAGCTGCATTTTACCCAGAGCCCCTGTGACTCGTGTGCACACCCATGTCTGAGAAGTGCTAACACTGCTTCTGGGACTAGTGAGGCATAGTTGTTCAGGACAGAAAGTGGGCAATATGTAGCAAGAACTTCTAAAAATGGTAATATGTTTTGGTTCAGAAATTCCATTCCTATGTATTTAGCCTGGGGAGATATTTAGATAAATTAATAAGTGTATGTACAAATTATATTTTTAACAGTAAACATTTGGAAGCAAGTTAAATGTTTAACAGAGGAATGTTAACTAGGTGGTGAAATAATATACTGCTATTAAAAATTAAAGGATTTTTGACTATTAAGAGTTATAAAAAATGTTCATATGTTAAACAAAAATGCATGTCAGAAATTTATGCTCACATAGTTATTTTAAAGCAAAATATGTCCATATGCATTTCAAGACTAGAAGGAAATAGAATCTGTTATGTGAGTCAACTGCCTTTTAAAATACTCCTTACTTCTCTATACACAAATGTATTTCACTAGTGAATAATATTATTTTACACTCGGCTAAAAGGTATTTTAAAAGGATTAAGACAATTTACACTGCCCCAAGCAATACATATGCTCTCCCCCCCACCCCCCCAGTCTTGCTAGCATTGCTTTTATTATTTTCTTTTAGATTTGCTGGTTGGAAAAAGTACAAAGTGCCAACTCATTGTTTTAATTTTGAATTGCTTACAATTAATGAGTTCTGCATTTATTTTTGGAATCTGTTCTGACACTGAATAATTTAAAGTACATTATCAAATAATGTAGCTCATATTCTAAAGTGAACTGGATGCTGGGTGAGTTCAATTTACCTTACATTTCAGAATATTATGCTGTGTGGGCTTGCTTGGAATAAAGTTTTGTATACACCTCCTTCCTACATTGATTGGTGTTTCAATCATTGATAACGTAAACCATTTATTATGAAAAATTTCAAACATACATGAAAGTAATAGAAAAGTATAATGAACCCCATATAACCATCAACCACTTTCAATAATTATCAACTCATGCCCAATCTTGTTTCATTTTTACCCAAACCACTTCTTCCCCTATGTTTTCTGAATTATGTTGCAGGAAATCATATAATTTAATCTGTAAGAATTTGGTATCTATCTCTAAAAGATAAGTACTTTTAAAAAAACACAGATACAATACCATTAGCGCATCTAAAAAATATGAACCATTATTTCTTAGTCTTTATCAAATATTGCCCCAGTTTTTAAATTTCCCATTCACCTTCACATTCTTATTCTCTCTCTCTCTCTCTACCACTAGTTTGTTAGAAACTGGATCCAAAACAAATACAAAAAATGGACTGTGATATTACCGCTTGTAAGTTTTTAATGAGAAACTAACCTCTATTCTCTGTACTTTCCCCCCTTAATTTCTATGTAGCAAAACATGAGCATTTATGGAAAATATCACCTCATTGCCTTACCTTTCTGGTTATTTAAAAAAAATGTTTGTATTGGTTTTAGAGAGGAGAGATAGGGAGAGGGAAAGAGAGAGAAAGAAACATCAATGTGAGAGAGAAACATCAATTGGTTGCCTCCAGTATGCCCCCGACTGGGCATCAAACCTGCAACCTAGGTAAGTGCCCTGACCGGGAATCAAACCAGCCACCTTTCAGTGCACAGGACAACACTCAGCCAACTGAGCTACACTGGCCAGGTTCTGATTACTTTTTTGGAGGGTCACCTTCATTAATTCCTCTTATTTCTTCCTTTCCCAAAGTGTGATTACATCATTTGCTTCCCTTATTCCTCTTCTCTCCTTCCTTTCTTCCTGTTCCATTCTCCTCGCTACTCTTTCCATTTTGCTCTCCTTCTATCTCATCCACTCTTCTAGTTTCAACCCTCCCCACTACGAAAACAATCCCCAAATTTCTGTCCCTATGCCCAACAACACAGCTGAACCCAACCCTTTGTGGTATATTTCTAACAGAAACTGCTGGTACCGGAGACTCAGCTTTCCCAGACTGAATAAACTTGCCAGTGTCCCCTCACATCAGCTCCCCAGGCTACCTTCCCAGTTTCCACCTGTGCAAACTCTCCATTCACCCAGTTAAGCTTTCTTTCTCTCCTCTCCCCTACACCCCATGGTCAAGTCCAGTCTTCTGTCTGTCCCTTCCTTTCTTTCCATTCTCATCTGAAGTGGCAAAGCCTTTGAAATCAGTCACTTAAGTTCAGCTCCCAGTTTTGTCATCCATTATTTAATCTCTTTAAGATTTTGATTTTTACATTCCCATTTAAAATGTATGTTGTGGGGTAAAATTTAAAGCAAATCTACTTAGCATGGCTGACTGACAGCTTATATTAAAAAATGCTAGTGCCACTGTCATCACCATCATCTCCTAATGCCTGTGCTAATTACTGGGACTGTGACCAGCCAGTGATCCTGAGAACAGAACTTGGGGGCCCCGAGGGCTGGCACGTCATGTATGGACCATCTTTCTCTGGCCCAGGCATCTCTAGTCCTACCTGACCAGGCTCCCATCCAGTGCGAGACTCCTTTCAAAAGAAATCTTTGTTATTGTGGTAGAAGACATGTAACATAAAACTCACCATTTAATCATTTCTCAGTGGCACCAGTACATCGACAATGTGGTGCAAATATCAGCACGATCTTCTCCAGAACCTTTCTGGGATCTCAAATTGAACCTCTGTCCCCATGAAACACTGACTCCCCACTCTCACCTCCTGCAGCCCCCAGTAACCCGCATCTACTTTCTGTCTCTATGAAGTTGACTACGCGAGGTACCTCATATATGTGGACTCATACAATATTTGTCTCTGTGTCTGGCTTATTTCACGGTGTAATGTTTCCCAGGTGAGGGAGCCTGCTTTGATCTCGATGGGTTTATGATCTGGGGAGTAGAAGGTGGGTACCCTACGGCTCTGGAGAGCATTGTCATGCACTTGGCATCCCCGTCTAGGTTTATGGATGCCAAGTCCAAACCTGAGCACTTGTTTTCCAAGTGGGAGGAATAGAGAAACCTTTGATATTAGGACCCAAGATACACATTATTTACTGGTGTTGGCACTCAGCAGCCATGGAATTTCCTTTAATTTGAAATAATCCCAATCCTACCTCCCCTCAAAGAAGATAATGACCAAGTACTGAACGTGGGAATGAGGGTGGCAATGAGGACTGAGACAGGGCCGTGGCACTGGCCCAGTGAAGACTAGGGGACTTTTATGAATTTTGGGAACCATGCTAAGTAAGATCCTTTGTGGATAAACAGGTGCCATCATTGAGAGTGAGGAGGCAGCAGGTGTGCTCGCACAGCAGAGCAGCAAGGCACTGCGCTCACCCTTTTCAGTTCTGTGTGAATCCTGGGTAAATGTGTGTGCCATGCTGGGGGTTCCTCTGAACCACACCAGGCTCAGCTCAAAGCTCAGGGGCATCTCAGTGATTGAGGGTCTGTGGTCAGTGACCAGAGTAAACTGCTAGCACATACATATCATGTCACAAGTTGCTGCTACATTTCAGAAGGTCTCTGACTGGATTTCATAGACTAGTACATTGCTTTAAATTATATAATGGACACAGAGTTACCGTCATTTTATCTTGTTAAATAAGGACTAGTATCCTTATTTAATAACTAGAAGACTGGTACACGGATTCGTGCACCAGTGGGGTCCCTTGGCCTGGCCTGTGCCCTCTCGCAATCTGGGACCCCTCAGGGGATATTGGATAGCCAGTTTCGGTCTGATCCCTGCAGGTCCGATCCTTGCAGGCCCGATCCAGACAGGAGGGAGCCCCATCCTGTGGGTTGAGCGTCTGTCCCCTGGTGGTCAGTGCGCATCATAGCGACCGGTCAACCAGTCGTTTGGTCATTCGGTTGCTTACGCTTTTATTTATATAGATATTTCTTTAAATAAAAGGAAACAAAACTTTCTCAGAAACACTCAGCTTTCATCTACTATCATCATTTCCTACTGGAAAGTATCTTTCAGCATTCAAAACATTGGGAGAAAATAAGTACTTTGAATAAATATTAGTCAGATCTGTTGAACATACTTAGATTTATGAAAAGCCCTTTATATGGTTTTTATTTTCCTCATTTTACCAGAGATTGGTAAGAGGTCATCATGAGATTGGCCACTGGCTCAGAGCTCATATCAATCCCATAGCTACTCTTTGTGCTACGTTCTATCATGTATATACGATTCCATTGGATTTTCATGATAAACCATTTATGCAAATGAGAAATCTGAGGTGCTAAAAATTAAGAAACTAACCCAAGGTTGCATAGCCAGTCAAGGTTGGGTATTTAACCATAGCAGTTAATACTCTGTCACCTACTGAGTCTCTCCCATATTCTTCTTCATCATGTTCTATACAAGAAATCAGTTGGTGAAAGTGTTATTTAAAATGTACTGATGTATTTGTTTAAAAAAAGAAAAGAAAATCATGCCCAATCCTATACCTTCAGATCATCCAGGTTTGATGGAAGTGGGCCTGGCTTGAGAGAAGAGACACCGGTTTGTCCAGAAAAGCTGTTTTTGACAGGAGACAAAGGGGTACTGCTCAGTGGTGTTGAAGAAGAGTTTGGATTTCTGACCATCTGCTCATTTTGTTCCCTGAAAACAAAAAAGAGGGACTTGAAATACAGTCAGATCTATATATTGTGATATATAAGAAATATATATTTGGTGTTCATACAATTTCTGGCTCACGACTAAAATGCTTGGGATTTCCCAAGTGAGGAGAGTGACAGAGGTGTCTCTTGTTATGTTAATGAGGTGGCTTTTGGACTCTATCTAAGGAGGGATGCTGGCTGCCAGGAGAATCCATCCCGTGATTAGAGGGTAGAAACTTTTGGTCCCACCGCCTTCTCATTCCCTGGCCTCCAGGCAGGGTTAGGGACTGGAGATTGAATTCACCAATGGCAAATGATGTAATCAGCCATGGCTTTGCCATGAAGCTTCCGTAAAAACCCAAAAGGTTGGGGGCCAGAATGTTTCTGGGTTGGTGACAATGTGGAGGTACTGGCAGAGTAGCCGGTTGGAGAGAGTTTGGAAGCTCCATGCCCCTCCCCACACCTTGCCCTATGCATCTCTTCCATCTGGCTGTTCCTCAGTTGTATTCTTTCACAATAAACCAGTGATCTTATAAGTAAAATGTTTCTCTGAGTTCCATGAGCTGCTCTAGCACATCAATCAAACCCAAGGAGTAGGCTGTGAGAATCTCCAATCTATAGTTGGTTGACCAGAAGCCCATGTAACAATTTCTGGACAACTTCTGGCATCTTAAGAAGGTGAGAGCACCTCAGTCTTGGGGACTGAGCCCTTACCTGTGGATTCTGATGCTATTTCCAGGTAGCTAGTGTCAGAATGAAGGTGAATTGTTGGACACCCTGCTGGTGTTGGGCAATCGCTTGGTGATGTGGGGAAAACATCCCCCACGTACTGGAATTGGGTGACCAGAACCCTTAGGGGGTGACTTCTATTTAGATGAGATCACAAGTTAATTGTCTACAAGGATCAGGCAGGGTGAGGAAAACCACAACAGGCTAGCTGGCAAGTGGCAAGTGACACTCAGGCCGAGTCTGGGGGAGACCAGAGGGAGTGGTGGAGACTTTGGCATATGGGTGGGGCGTATCCATGTGTGATTTAGCAGATGCAGCCCTGTGGAGCAGAAGCAAGCCTGTGGAGCTCAGCTGTACTCAGCATAATGGCCAGCGTCACCCAAGGCTGAACAGGGAGACAGCTGAACGCCCACCCCAATTGCAGAGAAACCTCTCTGTTCCACTTGCAGTCTCAAAGTGGTCACACCGCCCTTTCCCCAGGGAGCCTCTTATCAGGGGCATTGATTTCCTTGCTCCCTCCCGGCCTATGTTCCTGAAAAGGTGTGCCCAGTTTCCAAACATAACAGGTGAGGCACGATGCAGCATGGGACTTGGCCGCGGGTGCTGGCCCAGTGCCCGGGCAGAGAGGAGCCACCCACCCTGTGCGCAGCCCGGGGTCTGGGACTCACTTGAGCTGAGTGGGGTGGATGCTGGTGTAGCCGAAGCGCTGCTGCTGCTGCTGGCTGAGGATCTGCAGCTGCAGGAACAGCTGCTGCTGCTGTAACAGCCGCGCGTAGGCCGAGTCCATGGGTGGCGGCGACTTCTCTGCCTTCTGGTCTGGAGGGATGTACTGGTGGTACTTGAGCTTCTTCACCTTTGGCTTGGGGTCCTTGGGCTTCTTGTGGCGGTTCTTACTGTCGCTCAAGGACTTGGACTGCAAGAGGATGGAGACGAACATGGCGTTAGGTGATGGAGAGAATGACCATGTCATGGGAACACGTGAGGAGTGTCTGTCCAATAGATGTTCTTGAATCTCGGACATACAGACAGCAAAGCACGATGTGCAAAGAGACCCTGGGACATGGAGATGTCTAATGGACTGGAAGCACACCCCTTAGGTGGGAATCTTGAACCTTAGAAGTGGCTCCTGGAGCTTTTCCCTCCCAGAGTAGAGTGAGAACACTTTCCTCATCTCAGACCAACTGCTGTCTAACACATTCTGATCTTGGGGCTGATTCATAGGAAAGTACTCTCATATGTATACGTGGAATCACTGCTGGCTAAGCACTTAGCAAATTGACGTAGTAATGCCATACATGTAGATGAAATTAACCTTGACTTTGAAAATCCAGAATGTGAAGTTTTGCTGCTTCAGGCTGAAAAGTAATATAGACTGTTCCTCCCACCATCATCCCTAATCCTGATATAAAATCAGCAAGTGGTACCCTCAGAATACTGTACTTACTATAGGGAGGGTTAGCCACACCCTGGGACCCCTCCGGAAGTTACCCTTTGTAGAGCGTGATTTGGACACATCAAGAGAAGTTAAGCGTACAGGCTAGGGAGTGAAGAGAAATATCTGAAGGTGGTACAAGCACCTTACTACATCTTAGTTACCTCACCTCCAAGTTGGGGAAAATAGTCTCTATTTCCTGTCTCAGTGACCAATGTAAGGGTGATGAAAGACAGTACTGAAGTAACAACAGGGCTAGAGGGCAGTGTGATTAGATCTATGATCTAAAATCAAAGGCCTCCATATGTTAGGAAGCAATAGGTTCATACTGTGATCAGTTGAAAAATATAAATTTCAAACCTTGACTTTTTCCAGAAGGTTGAAGTGAAGAACATGGATATCATGACGGAAGATTCTTGAGAATTTGGGGAAAAGGTGGAGGGAACGTGTGGTACCAGCAGTGCCCAGAAGAGGGGGCTCCTGCATAGCTGGCAGGCCTGTTCTGATGGGCAGCGTCCCCACTTTAACCACAAAACACACATCTGAAGTGACCTCCCCAGGGAGCTGCCACTTGCCTTCCTCCGACCAGTGCATCCATCACCGAAGCCTCTTTGTTTTCTCAAGGAGGCATCTGGGAGACTAATGAATAATGAGCAGGAGTCCTTCCCTGCTCGTTAATCGATTAGCATTCCAGTTAATGAATCAGTCTCACACTTGGAGGACTTCTCCGGCCCGCAGTCAGCTCTGTGCTGTTTGGCAGCTTCTATTCTCACCTCATCTGGAACTTGCCTTGTCCCGGGAGCTTCAGCCCTGAGTCTTGCTAAGGATTTTCTCTCCATGTTGCCTTACTTAGCACAGGGACTGAGCCATCCAGAAGGTTCTAAAACTGAGCCTTTTTCTCACTGAGCCACTGCACAGTGAGGGCAAAGACTACTGAGCACATGGAGCTCTGAATTCATGGACCTGTGCCGTTTCACACTCTTTCTGAGGCCAGAGGCTATTACAGCTGTGGGTTTGTTTTGCTGTTTCCTACCCAGAACTGCATGGCCAGCCTAAGGGGAGAACAACCTAAGGCAGTGGTGCATCCAAGGTCCAGGGGCTTAAGACCCAGGCACGAAGGTGTAAGGCAGGTGAGTGCAATGCGATAGGGAACAGTGTACCCTGTGGCCTGGAGCTTCCTCACTCAACCTGCACGCACACAGTGGGGCTGCCACACAACACGGCAGCCCCTGCCTGCGAGATGAAGTCAAACTCATCAGCCACAGCAGGCTGGTGCCAAACTGCCTAGGCCTGCCCTCTCCAGCAGCTCACCTGCCTCTTTTCCTTGTAATTTTCTGCTGTTTTAGAACTCCCTCCTCCACTTGTTGTATGACTCCAGCTCATCCTCTGAGACCAGCCCAAACCTCAACTCATCAGGGAAGCTTTTCCTAACTCACAGCCATGTCTCCTATCTGGGATTCTCATATGGCATGGCCACACCCCTGCTGAGGGGAGGGGACTGAAACCCAGCCCTCACTCTGCTTCGGAGGTTGTTGGTCCTGAGGCGGGACTATGGCTGCCTGGGGAAGGGGAACCTCTTCTTATCTATATATATAAAAGCCTAAGCGACCAAACGACCAAACAACCAGTTGACCGGTCGCTATGACGTGCACTGACCACCAGGGGACACTCAACACACAGGATCGGCTCCCTCC
>NW_005871464.1:900740-902872 GCF_000147115.1 Myotis lucifugus | reverse complement strand
CCCCCCCCCCCCCCCCGCTCCTTCCTGCAGCCCCCAGGAGCCACTTCTGCTTTCTGTCTCTATGGCTTTGGCTATTCAGGATGTTTCATAGAAATGAAATCATACAATATGTAGTCTTTTGTGTTGGGCTTTTTCACTCAGAATAACACTTTCAAGGTTCATTCATGGTATATCATGTATCAGCACTCATTTCTCTTTATGGCTGAATAATATTCCATTGTGTGGATATGCCACATGCTTGTCCATTCTTCAGCTGATGGACCTTTGGGTTAGTTTCGACTTTTCGCTATTGTGAGTAGTGTGCTATGAATATTCGTGTACAAGTTTTTGTTTGAACACCTGTTTTCAGTTCTCTTGGGCAAATACCTAGCAGTGGAATTACTGGGTCACACAATAACTCAACCCTTAATTTATCGAGGGGCCACCACTGCTTTCCATAGTGGATGGAAACCATTTTACATTATATAAATGTAATTTTCCACTGGCAACATCTGAGAGTTCCAGTCCCCACATCCTCACCAGCAGTTGCTATTTTTCCGTTTTTACTATAGCATTCTGGTGGGTGTGCTGCAGTATTTTGTTGTGGTTTTGGTTTGCATTTTTCTGATGACTAATGACATGTAACACGTTTAAAGTGATTATTGGCAATTTCCTTATCTTTGGAGAAATGTCTAGTCAACTTCTTAGGGGCACATTTTCCTTACTTGCTCAAAGCACTATGTTAGCGGTGCTGTGATACCCAACAGGCTCCTGGAGAGCAGGAACCCTGTGACCACGCCCCCAGGGCCTGCGTGGAACACCTTCCTCTCCATAGGAGACTTCCCACTTGAGAGCATTGCTGTGCATTCACATTGGCCTCCCAGGAGCCTCTCACAGTCAGCAGGGCAGAGGGGGTTCCCAGCGTGGTTGCCTCCTTCTTTGAGAAGCCCTCTAGGATCCTCTTAATTTAGAGATGATGAATATTCAACAAGGAGAAGTCAGAGGCATTGACCAATCAGAAGGGATGTGGGCTCTTATGTAAACCACAGGTGCAGTGCTGCCTGATCAGCTGGCTCTCAGTCCTCCCTCAGGGCAACCTTCTCAGAGTGCACAGGCCTGAAGCTTTGCTAATTTGAACTATGGAATTTAAAATACTTTGGTGGAAATGTTCATACAATTTCTTTGTACACAACTTTGGAAATAATGTGAATCATCTCCTCCTTCCACCTGCGGTGAACACACTTCAGCAGCAATCACATGATTGCAAAGCTGTTGAGCTGAGTGAATTGGAAGCGAGGTTTAAGCCACTGCAGTTCGGTGGGGGCGCTTACTGGGCAGCCAAAATGCCTGCCGTCCACTTCTGTGTATGCAGGGGTGGGGACCACGGGCTCTTACTTTAACATGGATTCTGACTCAGTCTACAACCACTAGTAAAATAGTTCCGAAGAGTCATTTCAATATTTGTTAAGTGGCGGTCACAGAGGTGAGAGACATGCCCCCAAAGCAATTAGGAGTTGCATGGGATAAACTGCTAGGAAGGCTAAATGACTCCCAGGCAGCTAAGGAGGAGAGCGCACTCTGGGAACGACGAGATACAACGCTGAGAACTGAAACCAACGATATGCTAAATGCTTGTAGTTCTTTGTCTACCACGAAGAACATCGCCCCTTTACCTGCACTTCCATAGGGAGCCTGGCTGGACCGAGGGAGGTCTTACTTGCGCAAGGCCTTCAGGTCGGCTTCCCTTGCATGAAGTTCAACTTCCCCTCTGCTCATTTGATGGCGCTTACAAATTCTGTGTGTGTTACGACCAGCTGTGTCTACCTCTAGGATGAACTTAGGAAGTCTTTTAAGTCAGGAACAAACTAGTGGGCGCTAAGCCCAAAGAAATGCAAACGCATAGGCTTCCCCTGCAGGGAAGTCCCACGCTGTGCTGCATAGAGAGCTGGATCTTGGTCCATGTACCCTGATGGCCCACAGCTCACAGCTGTCATGCATGTGCCTAGCGGACTAAACCTATAACAGGGTCTGCATGGCTCTCCTGTTCCCAGACGTAGCTCAGAAAGCTCTGCTCAGCGCTGCTCTGTGAGCCAGAAGTCAGGGGGGTGCGTGGAGGCGGGCCCATCCTACCTTTACAGCAGCGTGCCCAGGGT